>NC_071108.1:33127500-33340000 GCF_024256425.1 Clarias gariepinus | reverse complement strand
GGGATTTCATCAAAACTATGAAATAACACATATGGAATTATGTAATTTAATAACAACAACAACAAGTCAGTTGGTTTTTTAAGACATGAAGTTCAGCCTTTCTGCAACAGCTCCTATAATTAAAGTATTGTCACAAGTGCATTTGTAAAACCCATCAAGCTCCATGATGATGAAACTGTCTCTCATGAAGACCTTCCCAGAGAGCGAGACCAAAACTGATCTCTGCTGCAGAGGAGCGATTAGAGCCGTTATGAAGGATTTATAGATTATAAGTATATAAATATAAATATATAAACCTGTACAACATGTGCTCATGTGTCAAATATAAAATCACATGCACAAAAAGCCTAAAATGAAATGTCCGAAATAATATCATGAAAATGTCCGAAATAATAAATTCATCTGGGAAAATATTAATTGTGTGATAATGAAGTAAAACAATGAAGTGAAAATAATTTATTGAAAAAATATTTGTTCAAATACTAAAATCTTTAAAAAATAAAAACATGAAGAATTAAAATAAATAAATAAATATAATAAATATAAGTTGAGATAAAAACAAAATAAAATTGAAAATAAAGTCACAATGCTTACATGTGAAAAAAAATTTGTAAAAAAAATACATAAGTAAATAATAATAATAATAATAATAATAATAATAATAATAATCTTTGCGTGTAATCATCACATGGGGAAAATGGTGCCAGTCCATCGCAGGGCACACACACACACACACACACACAATAAGCAGTTACCCTAACCTGCATGTCTTTGGACTGTGAGAGGAAACCCAACAAGCCCGGGGAGAACATGAAACTCCACACACAAACCTGAGGTGAGAATCGAACCCTCAGCCCTGGAGGTGCGAGGCTACAGCGCTAACCGCTACGCCACCGTCCCGTGAAGCACAAAGTCTTATTTAACTAGTGTGACATTTGTGCAACTTTCCATCTCTTTTCTTTTCTATATTATCGTTTGTAATTCTAAGGATTTACTTAAACGCACATTTCTACAGTGAGTTCTCCTACATGAACACCTCCTCTATCTTTCAGTCTGCCAGTCTCTCTCTCTCTCTCTCTCTCATTCTTTTTCCTTTCACTCAGTCTTCACACACTAAGTACTCCTTGCTCTCACCCTGAAATATCACCTGCTCTCTGCTCCTTTAATCACCTCGTCTTGCATTCCTTCATGCAGTTTGGGAAAGCCTCTCATGTACAAGTTAAAGAGGGAAAGAATTTACCAAGAAAAATGTCAAAGCGATCCACACAAACCCTGTCTGACATCATGTTCCTGTCTCAACTCTGTCTCTCTCTCTCTCACACACACACACACACACACACACACACACATTGTGTAAGAATTAGTTTTTCGCTTTTTTTTTGCCTTTTAATGGACCAAGTTAATGTCACGTAAAAGTACATTTTGTTTTCCAAGACACAAATATACACCAGTCACAGTGCTTAAGATCCAATTATACACCTTAAATTAAGTTTTCAATCCTTATTACGCAAAGTGCCAGAACATTTGGCACCTAAAACCCCCAAAATACTGCTTTTGTCTATCCGTCAGCCATAAGTCCAAGCCAAAAGTCCAGGGGGCGGAGCTGGATGTGATCCAATCTTCTATAAAATGAGCCCTAATCCAGAGCCACAGCTCTGTATAACACGAAACATCACATTAAACACACTTCCCCAGCCTGAAACACACTCCACCACCGTGGCTTGACGGGATCTGACTTCATCGCACGGATGTTTTGTTTTGTAGTTATGGAGACTGAAAAAGTCCAGCTTTAAATCTGTTAAAAAAAAAGTTTTGATTTAATCCATCGGTCTTCAGCAAGCACTGACTGTTCTGGTCCAACGGGCAGCAACGTCCACTTTGGGTTCACTACCACCTTGAATGGGATAAAATGCTCATTTCAATGCTAAAGTCTATTTTGTTAATGTATTTCACTGTGCAAAAGACTTGACACCCCACTCCCATTTCTTTATATTAGTTAACAATTAATTATGAAAGAAAATGGGAACAAATCTTTTTACTATGAAGACTACAAAGTGCCTAAAGATAAGTTCATGTAACAGCCTCAGCAGCGACCTCATTTCCCTTCTCATCTGTTCAAAATTCTTAGCGTTTAAGATCAGCAGTATAACTTATTACTGGCTTGATCATCTGCCTTAAGTTAGATCATCTGCCTTTTTTTATGCTTGAATGATTTATAGGTCACTGTGTGGCTTAACAAACAAACAAACAAACGAACAAACAAACAAACAAACAGAAAAATCCTCTGAAACTGCTCGGGTACGACTGAAGTGATTTTATGTGAAAGACCAACAGAAAGTGGCACATAATTGTGAAGTAAAAGAAAAATGATAAATGCTTTAAAAAAAAATTTCTCTACAAATTAATATCTGAAAAATTTGGTGTGCATTTTTATTCAGCATTATATTATATATTATACATATTATTTTATTTTTATAGAACCACCCTTTACTGCAATTACAGCTGCATGTCTTTTGGAGTGTGTCTCTCCCAGCTTTCCACTTTTAAAAAGTGAAATCTTTGCCTGTTGTTTTTTTCAAAATAGCTTAAAAACTCTGACAGATTAGATGGGGAGAATCTGTGAAGTTGATCAGATTCAGATAGAACAGATTCTCGATTGGTTTTAGGTCTGTATTCCTCAAGACTACATTAAAAATGCAAAAATATAAAAAAATTTGAGGGCCAAAACTTTTGACTGTGGGCCGGTACACTTTTCATTGCTATGTTTTACTTAATTTGTGCTGCTTTAAGTTATACTTCCCTTGCGGTGTTAAAGCATGTGCCTTGAGTCTAAAAAGTGAGAAAGCAATAGAGTTATTTGTCAGTTTAGCGTCTTGCCACTTTAACCCATGGGTTCTCGCACATTTCCGCGTGTCCTCATGGCAGGACGCCGTGAGTCCTCTTTCGGCTCGTCCCTGTGTGTCTGCAGCAGCTCGACTCAGATCAAAGGCGGCAATAGAGGATTGGTCCCAACAAATGCACGAGCAGTAAAACTTAACAAGGTGTGAATGTCCTCTCGTTGCCCTGCAGAGGGTGCCTGCTCATGTCCTTGCGCGCGCGCGTGTGTGTGTGTGTTTGTCTATGTGAATGTGTGCCTTTTTTCTTTTTTTTTTACCTCCAGGCCAGACTTTGGTCTTTTGTGCATTTATTAGGTTTATTGTCTTATTACTGTATAACATTTATGTGTGTGTGTGTGTGTGTGTGTGTGTATCCATAAGTGCCATGTTTCTAAGGACAGCAGACCAAGCTGTTTATAAAAGAAACCTCAGGTGGCTCGCCGTGACTGCACAAACTGATTTATCTGTGTATTTCAGAATTATGTTTCTAACCTCTTCACCTCGCTGCCATTTGTGTGTTTGTGTGCTTCCCCCTGCTCAGTTCGGGGCAATAAAACAAGTGTGCATCTAAATACCACCCCCCCCCCCTCTCTCTCTCTTCACTGATCACAGCCTACCTCCACTGTGGTTCTCCCGCTTGAGTGTCACCCACAATTCAGTACGTGTAGACCATGAACACACTTCTTTCTCTTGACAGAGCTGTGCATTCCAAGACAGAAAAAACACCCCTTTTCCCCCTCCCCAACACACACACACACATACTTTGTAACTAGATGCCACAACACAGGCATGATATTCCCCATTCAAAAGGCTTCTCCGGGAGATTGATAAGGCATGGAGTCATGAATCAAGCATGAGAAATGTTAATGGGGTTATTATGTCGTTACTCTGATCAATGACACTTTTTAATGGATTGTAATGATTGATGATATCGACACTTATCACACGGGGAATAATTCTTGCATGTCAGCCAGGAGAGGATATAAAATATTGTATGGTTTAAGACCAAACTCTAAACTTGTAGTTGGAATAACTTTAGACCAGCGATAAGGTCTGGTGGCCCAATGTGTAACCCTTTTCCTTTTGGGACTAGTAACTTTATATGGGCGTAGGATTAAGGACCTAACAGTGGCAACCAAGTAGTGATGGGGCTTAAACTCACAACCCTTTGATCAGCAATGCATAGCCTCATTACTGTCCAAACAATATAATATATTATTTATTATATTATTTATTATTTGCTGTAAATATTCTTTCTTAGGTATGAGTATGAGTATACAGCATGAGTATGTAAATACTGTATGATTATGAATTTACAGTATGAGTATGAATTCATAAGAATTCATATGCATAACGTAAATCACTTCTAAAAACTAAAACCACAAAACTTCCCAGACTTTTCTGTATCACTCTCAACTGCCTGACTCACACCACAAAAAAAATCTTTCAAATCTTAAAAGCAGAACATCATGGCTAAAAATGCATATTTATTTTAAGGGGTTCCTCAAGGAGAAGTACTCGGACCAATTTCATTCCCAAACAAATTGCTGATTTTTGGGGGATTTCAGGTGAGGTTTGTCACTAACAATGAGGTGAGATGAGAGCAGAAAGTGCAGCAGGCAACAGCAGTTTAACACTGGCCTCTTGTGGATAAAGAACTGTATTAGCTCCCTAGTTGAGAAATCTGTTTAAAAAAGTTGCTTTATTTTGTTGTTTCTTTAACAAATCAACACAGATCACAGAGCTCTCTGTGTGTTAATTCTCCAGCCAAAATATTGCTCATGTAATGCTTCTTTTTTTTTTACTTCTCTTGAATGCACAATTTAATGTCTGTGTAACTGTCCTACTGCTGAACCACGGCCAGTGAGAGAACTTTAGAGCTGAACAACAAACTGGGGGATTGGCTCTCCTCATATGAGGTCATAGTAAGTGGGAATCTAATTGAATTGTTTAAGCCCCGACCAATTAAAAAATGGACAAAAAAGAGATCTGTGTGTTAGGGTCTGTGTGCATGGAGTTGCTTGGTGGGTTTCCTTTGGGCACTCTGGTTTCCTCCCACAGTCCAAAAACCTGCAGATTAGGCTTATTGGCGTTTCCAAATTGCCCGTAGTGAGTGTGTATGTGCAATGGATTGGCACTCTTTCCAGGGTGTACCCTGCCTCATGCCCTAACTCTCCTGAGATGGGCTTGTAAGGTTCCGCCACTAGAGGTCACTGTTTTTATTTTGTAGTGTTTGTTGGCCGACTCAGTTTCCCAGCAGGCACCTCGGTCAGGTGATGCGAGTGCACACCTGAACCGAGGTAGCCATCAATCAATCTATAAATAGCTGTTTAGACTGGGAAACTGGGTCGAGCATTTTTGGTAACACCACTTTCATTTGTGTGGGCATTTTGTTCTGTTCTGTTTTGTTATTTGTTTAGTTTGTACTTTGATTTTAGTTGTGTTGACTTGGGCTCTCTTATTGGCAATGTTTCTGTGTATCTTGTGAGTGTCTGTGTTGGTGGAGCTGATTCAGTCCTGTCTTCTGGTGTTCTTGTGTTTAGCTAGAGCAGGTAAGTAGTTAGGTGTGTGTTTGGCTAGGAGCGTGTTTAGCTAAGATCTATGTTGAGTTACAGTAACTAGCATGCTTCTAGCCATAGCCCCTTTGTGTCTCTAGCTGTCCTGTGTTTCCTCTCCCCCTAGTGTCCCAGTGCGCCTAGCTTTAGAGTGCTGCCCCTCCTAGCTTTGGAGTACCGACTAGCTTGTTAGTGCCGCCTCGCTTAGTCTTGGAGGGCTGCCTCGCCTAGCCACTGGGTATCCTCTGTCTGTGTTTCTGTGCCCCCATTCCCTAGTGTGTGTTACACTATTAGGTAAGTGTAGCTTAGTGCATGTTGGGGCTAAAGACATGCTTAGCTAGGTGTATGTGTAGCTAACTGCCATGGTTAAGCACTGCTTAACCATGTTTAGCTAAAAGCCATGCCTAGCTGATTGCCATGTCTTTAGCCCTTGTCCCGTCCCTCTCTTGGTCTTCCTCCTCTCTACGTGTCTCCCTCCAGTGTCCAGTTTCAGCTCCACGCATTGTTTGTGTCCTGTTATGTGTTTGTCCCCCTGCCTGTGTCTCGCCACAGGGCGTGTTCGGTGTCCCTCCAGTCTGTCTTGCCAGAGAGCCCCTGTTAGCACAGAGTTAAGTATTGTTTGAGTTTGTTTGTTCATTTGTTTGTGTTTTTATTTACACTTTGTGTTTCACCACCATTAAAAGACTTTTTTTTTTTTTTTTTTTTTTACACCACTCCTCTGCCTCTATGCCTGCTCCTTCTGCCCACGGCGTTCAACACCTGCCCGTTCGTGAGAGGGCTCCATGCGACCCTAGATAATAAATGAAGCGGTATAGCCGACGATGAGTGGGAGTTAACTTTGATTACTTTTAATGGAATATTACAAAAAAGATTTTAAATTATGAAAAATTATCTTGTCATGAATTTACACAAAACAAATACGCACAAAATAAGAAAACCTCAGTATGCAAATCATCTATCACTTATCTATATCTGTCCTGTACAGGGTCACTGACGACCTGGAGCCTAACCACCATGGATGAGGTGCCAATTTAACACATGCATGGCACAAGCAAGCACACTCGGACAAACAAGTATGGGGAGAACTCCACACACAGAGACCCGAGGCAAGATTCCCACCATTAATACAAAAGTCAATGCATGCTAAAAAAAAATTAAAATAATAAAAAACAAATTAAATGTGGGATTTTGTGCATTTTCAATTATGGCTTTCAAACTAGTAGAACAATATGAATAAAATCTCAAGTCATCTTGATTCTCAAATCAAAATCTCCACAATAGGCTATATATTTTAATTTTAACACCTATATACTTTGTAAGATATTTTATATATATATATATATATATATATAATTTGTACTTTAAATTATACTTGGTTTAATATACACAAATTAATTCACTCTAAAAAACGCTGAGTTTTCTCTACCCAAGCTCTGGGTTGCCTCTGTTGGGTCATTTTTCTGGGTTATTTACAGGGAGTTGGGTAGTTTTTGTGTAACCCAGCTGCTGGGTTGAACTTTGATTGGCTCCTCCCCCAAAGTTCACCGGTGGATTCAGCGGCTGTCAGTCAGAGCTTCGTGTCTCTCTTGAGCTCCCACACCGCTGATGACGGTTCATTTAAGGGAAAATGACGTTAAATACAAGGTCTGTATACACATGTTCACTCACCTAAGTCACATATGACTAAAATATTATTACTATATGTGAGATTTATTACTGTTACCGTGTTAAGGTTACACTTAAACTTTCAGGCTGGTCTGAGGTAAGATAATTTAGCTGACAATAGCTGCTATAGTTAGCCACAGAACCCCACCTGTGTGTGAAAGAAACGGATAAGATGTCTGAGCTTTTTATCTTTCTCTGTAGAATGTTTGCAGGGTGACGAAACTGTAACTGTAGTATTAGCATGACGCTAGCATTTAGTTAACATTAGAACTTTATTAATCTCACTGTTTGAGACAATAAAATGCTAAGGTGTTACAAAACACTGACCCTCTCACAAATATACACACCTGCTAACCCTCCCGTTTTTCACTAGCTAGTAATTTACTCCGCGGTCAAAAGTCACCCCTGTTTCTCCCGAATTATAACAATATTTTACACCTTTACCCCTGTGGCAAGTAGTATGCAAATATGACTGCTGCATGTAAGCTAACCAGGTAGCCCTCTTTAACCAAAGTTGCTTGTGACTCAGACTTAATTAACTATCAGTTAGCTGTACAGATAACTACTAGATGGAAGTATTAATATTTGGGTGATTGTAATGTGCCAATATGACCCCAAATATGGCAATGCATCTCCTCAGTAATTAGCTTAAAATCAACGCAGACCACCAGCTAGTCTGATAAAGCTCATATATATATATATATATATATATATATATATATATATGAGCTTTATCTCAAAAGCCATGCTTTTTTTTTGCTTATTTATCTTATTTAGTTTAATCTTTGTTATTTAACAAATTTTTAACTTTTTTTTAATTTTCTTTCTAAGGTTGGCACCAACATGGTGGAATACCTCCACAGGCTGAAGTGTCAAGGCCGTACCCCTACTGTACATCCTGACGTTGGGAGATGATGACCAGCGCTGCTCTCAGGCATTCGTCATTCTGGTGGGACAGGCTCTGGAGCAATGCACACTACTTGGGGCGGTTGATGTGTGCTTCAAGGCATTTTATATTTTTGACATTAACTATTTAAAGTAGTGTGCACCTGTATAGGACTTTTTGTAATGCTGCTATGAAATAGCAAAGCCTACTTGAAAAGTCATAGACAGTGTTTGTATGTTAAAACGGAACCAGGGGTGGATAGTTTTGTTTTGCAGAAAAGATATCTAATGTCACAAAGAGATCCTGCTCTGTAGAAGCTGCCGCAGCCTATTTGTGTTATTACTCTATTTTGCCCTTGTGAGTATTAGTATAGTAATGATGTCGCTGTTGATAATCTGTTCTTGTGCTTTTGAAAAATAAACGTTTTTTTCTATGAACATTTAATAGAATGGTTGTTTATTGCATATATGTATGGTTTGCAAAACTTTTAATTTTTTTTTTTAATAAACCAGTATATCAAAGTAATTTAACTGTTTAATAGACGTGGGTAGTTTTAACATGAAAATAATAACCTATTTGTGAGGTAGAATTAACTCAACATTCCAGTTAAAATGAACCAACATCTGGGTAGAACATTTAACCAATTTATGTGGTAGAATTAACCCGGCATTATAGTTAAATATGAACCAGCATTTGGGTTGAATATTTAACCCATTTTGCTGGGTTAAAAAAAATAACCCATTTTGCTGGGTTAAATTAACCCAGCATTTAGTTAGTCCAATAGTTACCCAGCAGCTGGGTTAAAAACAACCCAGATTGGGTTGTTTTTAACCCAGCATTTTTTAGGGTGTTCTATCTAGATTTTAAATGAATAAAAATCTAAATTAACCAGAACACTTTAAACAATTAAATCATCTTCTCCCAGCCATTTTTGTTTGTTTGTTGGTTTCCTTTTTCTTGTATAAAAAAAATCACAATACTGACAATATCTCAAAAAGGTGTACTGCACCATAATTTATCGTTCATTTAATACATCAGAGTTTTCTTTTATTCATATTTTTTTTTTATTAAATAACCAAACTTACCAAAAGTAGATGGCCTTATTTTTTGTTAAAAGAAATTAGTTGAACAGCCACATGGTGTCAGTATGTGCCAGAACTGAATCTGTGTGTGTGTGTGTGTGTGTCAGAGAGAGAGATAGAGCAAGTGAAGAGTAAAGAAGTGAAGAATAGAATGCCTTAAAAACAAACAAAAAAAGCATGGAATTACAGAGTACATTGCAGCAGAATGAAAATGAAGCATGACCCGCTCCAGCCTTTCTTTCTACGCGTCTATGTGTGTGTGTGTGTGTGTGTGTGTGATAGTGTTTTTGTCTTTTTTTTTCAGCCCCTGTCCATCATGATATCATCGCCCATCCTGCACACCTGATCCCGATTCTGCTCTCCCTCTCTCTGATTGGTCGGGTCTCTCACCTCGTGTTCAGCTCTTTGTCTGGCTCTTGACACTCTCAGCGTTTATGGCACACTGCAGTGAAAGATCGTTTCCATGGAGACGTGCTGGCTGGCAGAGCACCTGATTAATGGTGGAGTTAAAAATGGCCGTAAAGTGTGTCTGCATCCACAAGATTAGGGTTCGACAAACACGGGCTGTCTAACAGGACAGATTGTTTCAGATCGTGTGGATTTTTCCATATGCTGACCTGATGATGATGATGATGATGATGACGATGATGATGATGATGATGACGATGATGATGTTGAGGAGGAGGAGGATTTGGACCATACCTGACTGAGCTGAAAGGACACAGATACAGAGCAGTTTGTTTTTTTGTTTTTGCGTTTTTTTTTTACTTTTACACACACTCTTAATGAGTCTCTTCATTTTTACGAGAGCTGGTGGCTTTAACTGCGCAGTCGGATCCTTGAACTGTGAAGACCTTGTACAAAACAGTGCTGCTGAACTCTCCGTTCTGATTGGTCAGAAGGTGCTGATTAGTTCAAATGTGAACTTTCTAACACATCATCCATTACCATAGCAACGGCTTATACAGATCGATTTATTAATAATTTTTTTTTTTTTATTATTGTGTACATTTTCTGTAAGGAAACATTTATTTAACTGTTATGGACGGCGTCTCCGGTATTAGAGGTCTTACGGCATCTTCAGATAAGAAGAAAAATGATGCAGTAAACATCATGATTATTTCTCTCTAATCGCATGCCCACATGTCTTTGACCTACTTGTTCAAAGTGTGTTCTTCATAGTTACATAAAACAAGACAAAGCCGAACTCTTCATGGTCACATGACCACCCATGTGACATATCGATCACCCTGAAAGATTAAACATGTGTCTCCTATTCAGGGTGCATTTCATGTCCATACAAAACATCAAAACGTTCGCATGGTGTCTCACACAGGATGGATGTTTTAGCCCCGGGTGGGGGCGATTTCTGGGAAGGAGCCCCTTCCTCTCAGTACATGTAGATCGCTGCTTGCTTTGTTCACTTCTTCTTCTGCGAGGCCTGGAGACTATTTGACGTTGTCATGCCATTCTTACAAACCTAGCATCACCATGGAAATGCACTGGGCATTTCAAAACGGCGGCGGTGCCGAAGACGGAGAGTGTGGAGCAAGAGAAAGGGCCGGTCAATGAATTTAATTGTCGCAAAGAAAATGGACGCCAGCGCTCTTTTGTTCCAGTAGAATGTGAGGAAAAGGCGGGATGAAAAAAGAGCAGTCAGGACCAGTCGGAGTGGGGAGGCATAGGAAGAGAAAGGGAAAAAACTTCAGGCACGATTTGTTTTTTAACAAAATAATACGAATATAAATGTCCCTGAGCAAATTTATTTCAAAGTGGATTGAAATTATAATTTAATATTTATATCATTGACAAAAAGGTTTGCACATTTTACAAAATAGAACTAAAACTGGTAAAACTGGTAAAAAAAAAAAGACAAATTTTAAAAAATTATTATTAAAAGTGCAATTGTCCCGAATAAATTCTTAGGTTAACGATAAAGCTGATGAACATCTTTATAGTTTGCACTCATGTTAAAGTAGACAAGTATAAACTTTACTAAAGTGCTGTACAAGTCCAAATATTATAAAACATATAAAAAAGATTTAAGTGATCAAAAAATATATAAACTTTTTTTTCCATTTTTATGGCTTCATTATAGTAAAATAATGAATACATAAAAAATCCAAACAGCATTTTAAAAATGTAAAAACTATGTTTCACACATTTTTTTATTTCATGTGGTAGAAATTTAAATAATAAATTCTAAATACTAATATTTTACAAAATAGAACTAAAGGTAGTAAAATGACCTAGAAAATTTTTTTTTATTAAAAAGTACTATTCTAAATAAATACATAGGTTAATGTTAAAGTTTTAAAGTGTTATAAGAGTCCAAATATCATAAAGTCTAATTTAAAAAAATTCATTAAAATCACTTAGGAGATCAGGAAAAAAAATCTAAACATTTTATTGCATTTTTATAGCTTCATTATAAAATCATAAAAATATAAACAGCGTTTAAATTTTTTTTTTTATTGTGTTTCGTACTTATTTTTCAGACTCCTAAGAAAATGTTCATTTCACACTTATGGAAGGAGTCTCCAGTGTCAGACCAAGACCATTTTGTAAAAGGAACTTTGAATGAAAAGTTACAGTGTGCTACGACCGCTTGCAGACTTCACCTTCACATCTGTGTTTGTGGGTTAGAAATAAATTCTAAAGCTTCAGTCAGCTGTTGAATGAGTCACTGCACATCTGCTGTGACAAAGCGAGTCTTTAAAAAGGTGCTTTCTGAACTCGGTGGACGGCGGTGGTCTGTTGCTCAGGGTTCCTCTAGAAACATGCCTGGAGTTTCTCCTCCTCCTCCTACTTGTTCAAGCCAGAAGAGCTGAGTTTTATAGCCTGAGATTCATTGCGCTCTAGTTGACATGCTAAATGACTCAGTGAGTCGAACTCGGACCCTTTGACCAGCCGCTCTCAACAATATGGCTGCTGGTTGGAAGAAAAATCAAGCCATGTGTTCAGACCTGAGTATAAACCTGTCTCGTCCTTTACTTATCAGACTCAACATCTATAGAGCACTAAATTCTAAGTGAATTCTTAAGTGATGAATATTCTCTGGAGTCTTTAGTATATTATCGCCCGTAAATCCGACGTACAGTGTGATTTATTTAGATGAAAAATTTATTTCAAGAGACCAGAGCAGACAATCCTGTTGTTTAATAGCTACTGAAGCAGTAACGATGTGGACATCAAAGGTTAAAACCCCAGATGAGGTTTGAAGAGGGGTGCTATTACTTTCATCAATCAGCTGATTGTAGACATTTGTGAGCTCTTGTGGAATATGTGAGTGTTTAGCTGCACTGGGACCTTTCAAAAGCAGCAGTGTGAAAAGAAGGAAGCATGTCTTAGTTCTCATGTGGCACTGTGATAGGAAGAAGTAAATTTGATATAGAAATATGTGTAAATGATATAAAATAGATAATATCGAAACAACAACTGAAGCATTTGTTTTATTTTTCGATTTAAATATTGAATCTTTGAAAATATATGAAAAATATAACCAAATATTTGTGGGGAAAACAAAAGGCAGGGACTGAAGTTAGAAGAAAAAAGATAAATTTTTAAATAAATAAAAACTAATTGAAATTAATAGAAAAAAAGAGAGAATTTGTTTTTCATTTTATTTTTTATTTAATTATTTCATTTTTTATGAGAGAGAGAAATCATACTTTAATGTTTTGTGTCTTTATTTCATCATGGCTACATCAAAATAATAAAAAAAAATCCCTTTGTTCTTCCTTTTTGTTTATTTTAACACATTTTTTTATGTAATTACATTTCCATTTTCAACACTTTTAAAGTGTGTGTGTGGGGGGGGGGGGATCAGTTTATTTTGCATATTTAAATCATAAAAATATTCCTAATTAAATAATTACAAAATATTTATAACAAAAAGAAAAAAAAAAGAAAGTCATACTTGACATTCTTCCCATTTTTAAATACAAAATTAAAAGTGTATTTAAATACGTTTGCTTTTTTCATTTATTTAAATACATGGTTACAGTACAACGGTACTTTTCTAACGAAGGTCTGATTAAACCTGCAACAAGTTATTATAAGTAAACTAACTAAGCATTACTAAACTCAGTGCTCTTAAGTGCGTATCTCTTCCTCGCAATGTTTCTCCAACATGTGACTCATGAGTGAAGTTGATTGGAGGTTTGTGTTCTGCTTCTCCTTCACCGTATAACCGTGTGACTTTGTATCCCGCGTCGCTCTCGAACACATAACTCTGATTCTATTGTTGAGGAAGAAGACTGGGCTCAGGGCAACAGGGTTAGAGCGGTGGGCAGGTATTCATCACGGCCCTGTGTGTGTGTGTGTGTGTGTGTGTGTGTGTGTGTGTGTGTGTGTGTGTGTGTGTGTGTGTGGTCATGCTGGTGGTCAGCAGGCTGGCTTTTGTCCAGGCCCCAGTAGGAGTCACGCTCATGATGCAAGGGGGAATTTTGTGCAAAAAAGAAAGTCTGGGTGGGTTTTGTGTTATGGCTTTAATCATCAATTTTATTATTTGATGCACAATATATAGTAAGCATTACATATCAAATATAGATTTATAAAACAAAATGATCCGGGCTCCAGATGTGCATGAGCCCTGATTAATGTTATTATCAAGTTATGTACAAAGAGGGATCAGATCCTCCCTCCCTCCCACCCAATTCACTACTTAATCCAAGCTATGATTACTGTAACTTGTAAGAACTTGGTTCAGATGGATGAGTTATGATATTTTTTATTAAGCAAATATTTGTATTTTTAATTAGCAAAAAAAAAAAAAAAAAAGAATTTTATAAGAAAGCTGCATGACATTAGAAAACCTACATTGTTAAGTATCCCAACATCTGGCAACCCACAGGTGCATGCGCACACACACACACACACCTGGTCATACACTATGGGAATTTGTAAACACCAATCAGCCAACACCACATGTCTTTGAACTGTGGGAGGAAACCAGAGTACCCACAGGAAACCCACCAAGCACAGGGAGAAGATGCACACTCCTTGCACACACAGAGATGGTGTAAGAGAGAGGTGAGATTCAAACCCCCAACCATGGAGGTGCACGGTGACGTTGCTAAGCACTAAAGCACCTATGTTATAGCAGCTGTAAACAGGCTTTCCTTCACCATAATTAATTTTTCTGTCTTTCAGAAAACCCAGGAAAGGCACCAGTAGTGTTGTGGTATAATACAAGGCTGCCATTCTTGTGACCCGGGTTCGATTCCCGCCTGGCGCAGCTTTATGTTTGTGGCTCAAAAGGTTAAGGATGCTGGTTACTGGGTTGCTTATTGGAAGAATGGGGGTTCAAGCCCCTGCACTGCCAAGCTGCCACTGTTGAACCCTTGAGAAAGTCCCTTAACCCAATCTGCTCCAGGGGCGACCCTGAGCTCTGACCCCAGCGTCCTTATGTACATGTGACAACAAATTTTATTATTAAATTATTGGGTCTTTCTTAAAAAAAAATGCCCGTGCAGAAGAAAACACAAAGAAGCCTTAAAACTGGAGTCTCCTTCCTTACAAAAAAACCTTACATCACATTTAATGTTACTATGAAACTGACATTCTGGCCAATCAGAATCCAGGATTCAACAAAGCTTTGGTGAAAGGTGATTCGGAGGTGGGACGTCATGGGTGCCTAGTCAAATTTCAGTGAGGTTAAAAGTGACAAATGCTAAAAGTAATTAAAATCAAAACACAAAATATTTGAAACTCAGTATCGTGAACAAAATGAGAGTCAGACCACGCTGCTCTGATTATTGACATGAACACGTGTGTATAAACGTGTATATGTTTAATTAGCACTAAAATATGAAATAATGTTAGGATGCATTTTCTGAGGATCCAGTTTTAAATCAAAGTTGAGACATTTAGGTCGTTCTGGTTGGATTCCCAAGTGGCCCGTATAGTGTGTGTGTGTGTGTGTGTGTGTGCGATTGTACCCATCATGAATACAGACTAGATGAATAACAGTGGTGTACTTTACACAAAATTCAGGACAAAACAGAAAGAAGACTCTTCCCACAACCGTACAACGCCCTCAGTGTAGGACTCGCACTTGTTCCACTCTCTTCCCTGTTTTTTATAACTGTAGAAAAATAAGTTTAGCATAACATGCTCAAGCTCATCTTTATATCCAAATCTTTCAGTGTGTCTTATCACTATTTATGAACATGCTGTACTCTCCATAGCATCCTTCTGGTGTCTTCATTTCTGTGTGTGTGTGTGTGTGTGTGTGTGTGTTAGATCTGCCACTGTTTTAGATGAAGTTTTTTTCTGCTTGCGCAAGCCTGCTTTAATAAATGAGGCCCATTAGCATGACAAAACTCTGTACTGAACGGAGGGATGTGCCAAAGGGGGGGGGGGGCACTTTGGGTTTCTTAACACACCTTTTTTTTTTTTCTTTCTTTCAAAACACACACATACACAGAATACTAAACGGTGAGGCAGGACGGGATGAAGGCATGATTCTGGTAAGAAGATCTGACAATTAAGGCTGGGTATATACACTTATTTCTTTACACACACACACACACACACACACACACACACACACACACACACACAGATACAGTGTGAAATGCAGTTTTGGTGACACTATGTGACGTAGAGTCTGTCAGAATGAGGACACTTATACACATACACATATAGACCTGTTTTGTGAGCCCCATCAGTTCTTTTACAAACACACACACACACACACAAAACACACACAGCAAGACAGATGTGTGGCAAGAGAGACAAAGAAGCATCTCACTACACAGGACGGAGGATCCGCCGAAACAGCCGCCGTCCCTTCTCCTGTAAGTCCACTTTCTTTATGTTGAAGATCTTATATTTATTTCATTTACAAATCCGTCGCTCGTCCATCCATGTCTTTTTGAAGAATGCAGAAGTTTATTCATCGTTCTGGTAAAAGCAGAACATAGTCAGAGAAATAGA
This sequence comes from Clarias gariepinus, assembly GCF_024256425.1. Classification (NCBI taxonomy): domain Eukaryota; kingdom Metazoa; phylum Chordata; class Actinopteri; order Siluriformes; family Clariidae; genus Clarias; species Clarias gariepinus. The sequence goes on along the minus strand of NC_071108.1, from coordinate 33,323,994 downwards.
GGAACTAAACTGACTTAGTAGCGTTTCTCATTTGTTCATGTGGTTTTCGTGGTAAAATGTGGACCATCTGGCCGATTTATTTACTGGATGCTTGGAAATTGTGTTAGGTCTCTTATTTCTCTTTTATGGCTGCTTCTTTTCAGGTGGGAAGATGTCTCTTATCCTGCTGGTGGTGATTTTGTCCACGGTAATCATACAGCTGATAATGATTAAAAATATAGATTTTGTTATAGACGTTTGGAAGGCAAAACCTTCATGGGACTCTAAATCAGGTTAATTATCTGTTTAAATTGCCCCTTTAAGGAGGCTAAAATTAACAAATATTAACATTTGTATGAAAAGGGCTAGATCTGTTACTCATCATACTTTTAAAAAATGTATTAAAATCTATACAAATATTTGTAGTTTTTGTACTATTTTTAAAACACAGTTTTGCAAATTTTTTTACTAGCTATTGTCTATTAAAGCTTATCTAACTAATTAAATCTGAAATTCGTTTATTGAAATTATTGTGTAATAATTAATTTAAATCAGTATTTCTGAAAATCTGTATTTTTTATTGTTTTTAATATTGTCAAAGATAAGATTTTCTTTTAAAAAAATTATAGTCTTGGCATTTTAGGTTTGAAAAATGTAGAAATGTTTATGTAAATTAGATTAAAACATTTTTTTGGACTATCAGCATTCCTAGGAAAAAGTTAACATTTTCATGGTTCATGCTTAGCTTTTAGATGATCTTAGCTTCTTGTCATGCTCACATCTGTCAAGGGAAGATGTGGAGAAGAGTTAACAAGATTATTAACTAAAATTAAAAAAAAAGATTATTATTAAAGTTATTAGAAAATTCTTAAGTTGATATTTTTGGCTAACTACTGTAGTAATTACCAGCAAGCTTATGCTAGCACAGCCTAACTAGCTAGGATGTTACCTAAATATTTGCGCTAAGCATCAGTGTTAAGGGTTAAGGGTTTAACGTCCTTGCTGTTTGAATAGAATATAAATCGTTTTTATTTGACTGGCTGCTCTGAAAATATTTGCTTTTCCCTGGGAATCTTGGCGTCTAAGATACTTGGATATGTTTCACCTCTTTTACACAAAATGTGTATTTTTGAGATTTCGTTCTTTTGGACTTTTTGAAAAAAAAAAAATCTCATAAATGTATTACATCATTTCGAATTAAATGTCCTTAAACGTTTTTTATTTAGGCAAATCTTTAAAAAAAAAAAAAAAATTGTCAAATAGACTTTACTGTATTTAACTTGATGTGTGTATAATGCAAATAAACTAACAAAAATCTTAATGATTTTGTATGTTATTATGTTCCTTGTGTTCCGTGCTAGTTTTCGAAATGTTTGGCCTCAAAGACTGTAGACACTTCCAGCACTGAAAATATATCAACAGATCTGTTCGAAGAAGAAGAAGTGTCAGAGAGGTGCATTGTGGGTAAGTTTGGTTTATTTTCAACCATAAGTCCTAAGAATTCTATTAAATGTCACAAAGTGGAAATTGTAACTGAAGCTACTCAGAAAGACATTGAGCTAACTCGAATGCACTAGCACTGTTCATGCTACCGTGCTAGTAATGCTTCAAGGCTAGTTCTTGTGTTTCTTCAGCGTTCTTGTGCATCTGGGACAATGAAATATAATCTACATAATTGAACTATAATTGCATGACCTGTGTGATCTATTTTGACTTGTATGTGTGGTATCATCATTCTCATGTTTTTGAAGAAAAAAAAAAAGTCCAACATAACCTTCTCCCGTGGTAGATACTGTGGCCCTCCACAACCACCCGATTCAGACCCAAGAGACCATGTTCCAGCTGGTGAATGCGTCCTGCAGCTTTGTTCAGGCTTTCCACTACTGCCGGGGCCAACTGAGCTCCATCACCATTCAAGGGAAGCATGAGGATGAAGAGGGCATGAGGCAACTTCTGGATCAGGTTCAGATGCGCCGTCCGGTCTGGGTCAGGAACAGTAACAGTGTCAGTCAATCATCTGTACCGAGCGTTCCCAAACAGAGTAAGTCTCCAGAAGAGGTCTAGCTCTGAAACTGGAAAGGATGGGGATTACTGAGTACGATATCCAAAGCAATGTTTTATTTTACAATGAATTCAAGTTTTTTGGAACTTGATACAGATTATGATACTGATTCTAAAATGAGTAAACTACTTTAGAAATGTCATGGAACATGCTATTCAGTTGTGTTCATGTTTCCCGGGTTCACGTACTGGCCTAGTTGGTTAGTTGCCTTTGGACTGAGTAGGGTTGCAGTGGAGTACAGCAGGATTGGTTCTCTAAAGCTGCTAGAAAATTCTTTATTGCTTCAATATCTTCATTGCATTACAATCCCCCGTTGTCACTGATCAATTGAGGGTGATCGTCAAGGATTATTTTCCATCACATAGCAATGTTGGCAGACATTTCTTTTCTCACCAAGCAAGTGTTTGTTTTTAGTGAGAAAATTCAAGATGTTTAAGATTATGTGGGTTTTATTGGGTTAATGATACTAAAGGAATATGGTGTAAATATGATCACAGAGCGCACTTCACATTTTTCATGACTAGCTTCGCATAGAGTAAGTAATGCATAGATCAAATGATCAAATTCAGATTCGCATCCTAAATATGAAAAATCAAGGATGAAATAAAAATAATAACAAGAACAGGAACAGCAGAAAGTGCCTTTAATAAAGTGAGTTCTGTTTTAGCACATCGACCAAAAGATTCAGAATCTGAAAACATTATGTTACTGTAGGTCTACACTACTATGTGGAAGTAAGGAATACACATTGTTTTTTCCTATCACAAAAAGATCCTATGGCGTTAGAAGATTCTAACAGGATAATTGACTTTCTTTGTATTAGTTGAAAGTGTACCATGGGATACATTTTAAGGCCTACCTTCAAACATGGTGTCTCTTTATTTGAGATAATTGGAAAATATAAAGAACCACAAAATGTGTTTGCTAGATTAAATGTCAGAAATTGTAAAAAAAATTAAGTTTAAATGTATTTTTTCTAAGGAGTATGTAAACGTCTGACTTCAACCTGTACATCTACACTTCTGGCACTTTCTATCATCTGTTGATTGAAAACCTGGTAAGTGGTAAGCAAGCAGCCTTGCACCTCCAGGATCTGGGTTCGATTCCCGGCTAGGCTTGATTCCTGTCCCCGTGTGCATGGAATTTGCATGTTCTCTTCTCGTGCTTGGTGGGTTTCCTCGGGGTACTCCAGTTTCCTTCCACAGTTCAAAGATATGCAGGTTAGGCTAATTGGCGTTCCCAAATTGCTCGTAGTATGTAAGTAAGTGAGTGTATGTGTGTGCCCTGCGATGGATTTGCACCCTGTCCAGGGTGTACCCCGCCTCGTGCCCTAAGCCTCCTGGGATAGGCTCCAGGTCGCTGCAACCCTGAATATAGGATAAAGCGGTATAAAAGATGAGTGAGTGAGTAAAAACACACAGTATTATGTGCTTTTTAAACCATTTTTAACATATATGAGTAAATGAGCAGTACTGGCATCGACACATAATTCGCTGAGTTGATCAAAAGTATTTTACCCTTTCTATCTTTTCTGTGGCAGATGTTGTATTCTCAGGATTGTCCTTCTTTGACAAATCTAAAGACGGGTACGCTCGAGTGGAGGCCTCATTCCCACCACTGTCCGCTGTGAGCGTGTGCATACGTGTTCAATTCCCCCAGCACCACGGTGATCTGTCCACTCTGTTTTCATATGCTGCACCCACTTTGACGAATGAATTCCAGCTCCGAGGATGCTTAGACAAGAACAAGCGGCAGGTCCTGCTGGCCCTCATCATCCACGGAAAGCACCACTCTTATAAAGCTTGGTTTCCCAACAATGGTGACTGGCATCACGTTTGTGTTACATGGCGGAAAAGTGATGGACTTTGGAATATTTATGTGGACGGCGAAAAACGTGACTCAGCCTCGGACAAGGCCTCGTCCCGGGATATCTATGGAAATGGAATATTTATTTTGGGACAGGACCAGGATTCTTTTGGGGGGACTTTTACTGAGCCATACTTAGGGAACATGACAGATCTGAACATATGGAATTTGTGGCTGACAGAGAAACAGATTCAGACACTTTTCACCTGTTCGGATTCCTCGGATCTGAAGCCGTTTTTCAGCTGGCATGAGCGCAATTTGACTCTCCACCCTGTTGTGAAGGAGATATCAGGAATGGTACAATGCCCTGGTGAGTATACTGTATATATACCAAAATGTCAATGGGTAAAAGTGCAAACATTAAAGATTGAAGTACTAGCATGCGCTCAGTCTCGTGCGCCAATACGTTACAAAAGATGTAATAGAATTCCCATGGAAAGTAGGTTATTTGGTGAGACTGGCCAGAAATTAAGACATAACAAAGCTTTCAAAATCTCTAGGTTTGCTAGAGCAGAAGCAGAAAGAGCAGGATTCCTGCCGAATTCTGCAAGTCTTTAGTGGAGGTGTACCAAAATACAGCACGACACCTTGCTCAAACACTTACCCCTTCATCTGCAAAATCAGCAAAGGTTTGTATGCTGTCTATTTATACTGTATATGTGCATTTATCTGATAAATAAGCAATCAAATTACCAGCATCTGTGATTGACCTGTATCTATGTGTCTGTGTGTCCTTCAGCCCGCTATATGAAGAAGAAAGAGCTGGAGGAGTCGCTGATTATGAACCCGACCCCCTTGATGCAAAACCTCATGAGCCATGGCATGGTAAACATTCCACGTCTTCCAAACATTCCCAACAAAGTGTAAAAAATTATGTTCATGTCGTCATGTATCAGTGTATCGATTGAAAGATCCTAGACCTAGTAATAGATGTGACATGTTTTTAGTGTCGATCTTGATTTGGTGTTGCTTTCTCTTGGATTTAGTTTTGAGTTCAACCCCTTGATTGGATAGACCTCGTCTTTTACTTGATAAAAATGGTCTTGGCTACAAGCCTAATAGCAAGATATGTTTTCTGGAGATGTGGTCTAAGGATTATGACCAGTTCAGACCAAATAAGAATTCTCTGTATAAATGACTCATACAGTTATAAGTTAATAAACTACGTACAGTAGCAATGTGGCTGCCTAAGACCTCCAAGGACCATGGATTGATCTTGAGCTTGGGTTGTATGTTTACATAGATTTCCTAAGTAATTATTTTTTCACCTTCCAAAAACATCCCAGTGTCTGGACCAATAGATGTCTTCCTAGGTGTGATTGTGTGTTGCTCTGTGATAGACTGGCATCCATCCCAGTATAGGCTCTGGATCCACTGGAACCTTGCCCAAAATACGACTTCCCTAATACAATTAAATATCCATAACAAGCACAACAAGGCTATAACATATAAACAAATTTAAAAAAATTCTGCAGTATACAGTTGTTTAAAAAGTTCAGAAAATGTTTTTTAAGCATTATCTATGGGTTATTTCCTGCCATTTTCAACATTTGCATGTTCCCAAGTTTGCCAAGGCTTAGGATTAATCCATTAGATAAACATGACATTTATTGGTTCCAGAAAGTAATTAATTCCTAAGAAATGACAAACACTAATTTCAGGACTGATCAAAGTTTGATTGCTTTCCTATCTTTTATCCAGGACTTGTTGGACGTTGTTGAATGTTATTTTATCTTCAGTACTTGCTTTTTCCTAGAAATACTATGAAGCGGGAATATTAACAATTTATCAAAGGGCACTGCATTCATACACTCTTTCAGATTTTGGGACAGTGTAGTGTAGCCTGTCCATCTACTGATGTGCTTTGGGGAGATAGGATAAAACTGGTGGATCTGTAGGAAATGCATACAAACCTCTAGGAAACTCTGTTTATTTAGTAACATGAGCTCTGGATCAGACCAGGGACCTGGAATTGTTACATGATGAACGCGTGTTCTTGAGGATGATGCCAATCCCGATGATTCTCCGAACTGCTTCAAAACAGGGTTTTAGTCCCCCAGGCAAATCTTTTGTTTTGTTTTTTTAGACCACCAGTGAAATCCTTGGTATGCCTGATGCAGACGACACCTGGTCTGGAGTCTCCAATCTGCTTAATGTCTCTGAGGTTTATCTGCGGGAGTCCCAGGGCCAGCTTGAGAGCAGGGATGTTCCATCTGTGCTTGGGATGTTGGCTCGTGTTGCCGAACTGCCAACCACTAGCGAGCAGACCCACATGACGGCACATGCACTTGGCCGCAGCTTCATTAGTTTGGCGGATACGCTTATGAGTGAGGGGGTCATGAACAAATGGGAGACCATGAAAGAGGTAAAGTCTCAGATAACATGTACGTTATTGAAGAACATAACCATATAGACATTTGATGGTGAGCTTTTCCCCAAAACTACTACGTACATGTTTTTGCTTTTAGGTGGTTAGTGGACCAATGGTTGTAGTGCAGACCATTGACCGCATGGCGTCTAACCTGAGCCCGGTGCTCCTGGGGGCCGCAGACCATGTACAAATAAACAGCAGCAATATCAGTATGTTGTTCATCAGCTCCCTTCATTTTCTTATTTAAAGTGTATATTATGTATAATACCAGTGTATCAGTATGTACATCAGAGGTTCTCTGAATAACCATGTCTAATTCAGGACTACAGGTCAAACAGAAGAACGTGTCTGAGAATTCCCATGGATCAGAGTTTTGTGGTTTCAGCAGATCCGGTCCCTCTGGTCTGGACTGCATCTCTGTTGCACCTCAAAGCATGCAGGAGCTCTACAATGAGGGTACGTCCATACATCCTACAGCTCATTCTGTATCAATGTGCATTTAACTTGACTAGTGCTTGTAAAATAGTCTAAACTATCTAAACTAACCTTTTCGCTTTTCTGTTCCTGGATTGAAAACGCTTAATAATGATTGGTCACACACCTTTAATAACATATACATTAGCAATGCAATGTTAAGATGTACCTATGAATCGTCTACGACTCAGTTACAAACTGTGCAAAATGAAGCCATTCTGTCAAGAACTGTCTAAGAACCGCCATGATTACCTTACCAACTCTTACTAAGTACCTACTAAACCTCAGAGTTTGCTGTGAATTGTTAGGATCTGCTAAGATTTCTCAGCTGTTAACATTGACCTGAATATCTGTGTTTGGGATACCTGTGATGACAGAAGCTGTGAACCTGCCACGTACTTTTGCACCATACACATTATAGTAGTGCACTATTCAGTAGTTTAGGGTGCGGGGGGAATTAAGCCATGGATTTAGTATCTCTTAGAGGGTACAATTCTGCAGTTTAGTGCATAGGATTGGATTTAGCCATGGATATAGTATCTATTAAAGCACAATATTTCATAGTGCACAGGGTCAGATTTAGCTGTCGGTTTTAGTACCTATAAGAGCACACAGAACTCTAAAATGAACTCCTGATGAAGCCAATTGATGTTCCACAAACTCAAAAGTGCAGGATCAATTTTTGCAATGTGAGAAAGCATTATATTAATGTTGTAGAATTTTTGTTTTTAAAAAGAAGAAGCAAAGACAACTTATAAAAAAGTAACTGTTTAGTCATTTTTAGACATCCATTAGGTGTATGAAAGAAAAAAAAAACATGAGGACGAGAAAGGTCATACGAGACCTCATATAAGAAGATCTCCTCCCCCGGCTTGTTGCTTGGTTTGTTTGAAGTTTAAAAAAAAATGCATTATCTGAGCCAGAGTTGGTTTTTGTTTTTGTTTTTAAAAAAAGAAGCAAAAAAAAAATTCTACCTAAAGGAGACAAATTATACACAATTAACTTTTTAGCCATTTTTAGACATACATTGTGTGTAGGAACAAATAAAACAAATCAAAACATCCATTATGTATACACCAGGGCTTAAACAAGCCAATTTGATTTTTCTTGTAATGTGACCTTATATAAGAAGATGCTGCCCCTAAACACCCATGTTTAGGGACATTGATGGTTCTAATCTCTCGTTACTCACTTTTAAAACTAAATTACTAACTGAACAACTAATAGTGGCAGCGAAGTAATGCATTTACACAAACCAGAGGTTATTCCTTTCTAGCGCTCCATTCCACCAACATTATTACATACTTTAAATTAATGTAAGGAAGTTATTTATTTTGTCGTTAAAGTGTGTTATAGGTTATATGTCATGTGTTATCAGATTGCTTTTGGGTTTCTGTGTTTACAGTAGAGTATCATGATCGTGTTTAGCTGCTGGTGAGCAGGTCAATGGAGAAGCGAATGGTGTGAGCCCCCTGCTGGACAAACTATTCATACGTCACCACAATAACACTGGAACAGAGATCAGACTGATCGCACAAACTGAACTGAACCGAACTGAACTGCCACAATAAAATAATGATTTTTAAATATAGTAGTCTAGTTAAATACTTTTAAAAAATTGCCAATTATTAAAGCCTGTAGTGTCTAATTTCATATGAACGATTAATCATTCCTGTGGAGTGTGACATCATATAAACTCTGTGCTGAATACGGATAGGCATGTAAATGAGAGGCCAAATTTAAATGCAGGTGCTAATCTAAAAAAAAAATAATAATATAGCAGACTAATAAGGCTAGCTAATATTTGACCTCGGTTATAATAGTGATGGAAAATATGTGATATAGGATATACTGTATGTATTAGACAAATATGAAAAATTCGACCAGTAAATAAGTGTTTATTTGATCCTGAAAAACACATGTGAGAAACAAACACATGTGTGTGAGAGATTTATAAGACTAAAGTTAAAGAACTAAAGTTGTGTCGTCCACATGTCCAGGCTTCGGGAAAGTTACTCTGTTAAACGCTTGGTACGGCTCCCTGAGACCGCTGTTGAATGGACAGGAGAACACGACGCTCATCCCCGTCACCACTGACTCCTCTTTCAAGTAAGTCTTATTCAGCTAACCTTATACCGGAGCATAAAATGTTGAATTCTGCATTCTGATGGGTCCGAATTTACCTATGTTTGTTATTAAAGAAGGAACTTGTATCGCAGATACTCCTTATGATCTAAGATTCATAATAAATGAATAAACAAGGAAGATGCATTGGTTTTAACATGGTGACGTTTACAGTATGTAAGGAATATTTTTTGGAAGGGGTCCAAAAAAAAAATCTCTGGACAACATGGAAATGCTTGCATTTTTAAAAACTTTGAAATTGTAAAAAAAAAAATGTTTTACTTAGCTTGTAAATGTTTTTCAACATTAAATGTAAATATAAATTGATAAACGAAAATTGTTATGCTTGACATTAACTCATGAAGTCCCTATCTATATCTTATCTTTATCTATATCTATTCATTAGACATATCCATATCTAATGAACGTCCTGGTGCAGTCATGTGACTATCCATGACATCATTTTTAAAATAGTGGTGTATCTAAGTAGCACGTGATCTAAAAAGCTTATTTCAAAAAGCTTGTTTTTTGTTCCTCAAATTAAGTTCTATCTTAATTAACAATTCTGTTGCTTTAATTACATTTGATATGTTATATTTAATCTGATCTGACTGCTTTTTTTTAACAAACCGATAATATGTATGTAACATGTCTCATAGAGATTTTTAACCCTAAATTTGTCAAGGAAAAAATGACATACAACATAATGTTTTATTCCACTTATAATGTTTTATTTCAATGAGTTTTATTCCACTTACACCACCGCAATTATAATGTTTATATACTGTATATGACCAAAAAATTATGAGAAAATCAATTACTTAAGAGTGAATACAATAACACTACATGATTATCTAGCACATGCTTGTGATGTGTGTGTGTGACTGTGGGTCAGGTATAAGGGGACAGTCCTGGGCTCATCGCTCATTTCCAGCACAGTGATGGCTGATGGGAAGTTTGTCAGTCTGGGTGTGCAGTATACACTCCGCCATCACACTCAGGTAACCAATTATATAACCAATATAAGAAGATTTTTTTGGGGGTATATTTTATTTCTTATTCAACAGCATGGCTAATCAACTCTTAATTTATTTTTTCTTCTTTAGAGCACTTCGAGGATCATCCATAAGCCCATCTGCGCCTTTTGGGATTTCGAGCTGTTGTGAGTGTGTCTTCATTGGCAAACTTAATGATCCTTTGGATGAAACATTCTTTTGATATGCTTGTATTTTATGTTGGTGGTTCCTCAGGGCAGTGGATAAAGGAGGATGGTCGACTGATGGCTGTGAGGTCATTTCCTCTCAAGAAGACACCACTTCCTGTTTCTGTAACCACACCACCAACTTTGCTTTGCTCCTGCAGATTTATGAGGTTCAGGTATGAAACTTTTAATGGAATGTAGTGATGTAGATGTTTTACACCTGATTCTAGGTGTAGTGGTTTGTTTTCTTCCTAGTTTAGTCTCGAGAGTTTCACTCTTGACATTTTTTCCCAAAAATGTCAATAATATTAGTCCTAACGAGGAAGTTAACTTCCTTGTTTTCATCTTCTCTCGTGTTTAATGCCGCCTCGCAAACCAAGTAGGTGCACACTGCCACCTTGTGTATCGGAGGCTGTTAACATACGAGTGTACCCGAGTACAGAGTGCAAAAATAAAGTGATCGCTAGCCAGTGAATGAGTTAAATCTTATAAACAGTGAATTTTTTTATGATACCATTTGCGTCATGATAAAACACAAAGTGGTGTGTATAACAGTATGTGTGTGTGTGTGTATGTGTATCTGCAGTACACACCGGCAGATGAGAGAGGTTTACAGATCCTGAGTTTTGTCGGCTGTGGAGTGTCACTGTGTGGACTGATCTTCACCTTCATCCTCTTCATCGCTGTCAGGTGAGTGTGTGTGTATTTCACTATAGAACATTACCAATTTGTAGTTATACTCATTAGACCTAAAAGTACTAGTCAGAATTGTTGTGTCTTTGTTATTTATTCATGATGCAAAGCTAAAGGTTGAAAGATGCTTGTTTGTTTGTTTGTTTTTTAACAAAGAAATCAACATTGAATCAATATTAAAGAATAATATCTCAAAAATCAAAAATTATCTCCACATTATTTTGCTTAACTTTTAGAAAAGACAAATACATCGTTTTAGGACATAATCTTCTTGCTTTTCAATACACTTTGTCCATCAGTCCACAAGCTCTCGTATTCCCTCATTAGTATAAATTCCCTCATTAGTATAAATTCCCTCATTAGTCTGAGCTGCGAGCCACGAATGCACCGCTGTCTTCATCAGAAGTGAATCTCCGTCCTCCTTGTTCTGCTTTCAGGGTGAAAGTCTGACACATCCTCCCTACAGTCGAAGCTTTAGCGAGTGTCGACAGTGTGAATCAGAAGTGTGCGGATGTGCATCGTCACATGAGATCACGACGCACTCGGATATCAGTCCTCTGTGTTTAATCTGAAGTTTGGGCTTCAGCTCTTCAATAAGCGTCTCACTGTAACGAGCACTGGTGATTGACGAACCTTTTTTTTTTCCTTTCGCCTGATCATGTTCCGATACTTTTGGCCCTCAAGAATCCCAGAAACCTGTAAGCGTTGATGAATTTTCCAACTGATAGTTTTGACTTTTCCTCGCTCAGTGCTCGAGGATGTTTCCGTTCCGTACTCTGCCGTTTACTCTCTGGCTCGTAGTGATGAATCCGTGTCTCGTCACCAGGATTGTTTCTCTTCAAGAAACGTTCACCTTCCCTAGAGTATCGAAAATTTAGTTTGCAGGGTTATCCAAACACTTCCGGCACAAAGTGACCACAAAAATAAATCAAATAATCGCTGCACTCTGCTGCTATTTTGTACAAATCACAAGTGATGCGTTCGTTTTCGCTCTCACCGCAGTTACGAATGATGACGTAACACGTTCACATCTGCACAGCTGTGACTGGAGAGACAGGAGCCTTGAACGGAAAGTGCTGATCACACAGAGTTTTAATGAGACCGGAGTGCGGATCATTTTCAACTCAACCTCACATTATTTGATTCCTGTAATGGCTAGCCTGTTTGTGTGGTAACTTGATTTAAATACTGCAACAGCTTAGAAGATCATAAATAATGTAGTGACCTTAGGTTTTAAGTGAGTCAGCTTTGAATACTGTAAATAGGCCAAATAATATCTAATAATGACCCTGTAAAATGTTATAATGTATAGCCTGTAGTGAATGCTGGATGTCTTTGTGTGTGTGTGTGCGCGCGCGTTTTTATTTCCTGCTTCGTGTCTCCCTCTAGTGTCCCAAAATCTGACCGCACCACTGTGCATAAAAATCTGATCGTAGCCCTGGCTGCTGCTCAGTTTCTCCTCATCTTCAGCTACTGGGCCTCGGCTAACCAGGTACATGATGGAATTATACAGTGATAACGACATGTAAAACAGTGTTTATTAGGTACGGTTGAATATTTTTTTTTTCCAAAACCAGCATCCAGTCTTACATCGGAGAACTTACCTAATGATTTCCTAACAAATTTATATTTATTAAAGAATGATACTTTACACTATTCATCTATTTATAGTTACATTTAATGTGTCAAGTTTAAAATATAGAATGTTTTTATAGTGGACTATTTAACCTTTGCATAGATAGTTGAACTTAGACACGTTTAATTCTGACCTGCTGTCTCAGAATTTATATTTGAGATTATTATCTCAAGTTGAATTACTGACGTATTCGCAGAATTCTGACTCATCTTTAAAAAAGAAACATTTTAAATCTTCTCTGATTATTTAACATTTCTAATTTATTACCTTTAAACTTATCTAAAATATAAAATTATGAAATTTTTTTTTTAGCAACTCCGGGTTTTCACATTTTTTTAAACTTATCTCAAAATTCTGGACTATTTTAAAAGTAGGACTTTTTATTTAAAAATATTTTTTCATGTCATTTCAAAAGTCTTATCTAAAAAATGTTTAACTTCAATTCAAAATTCAAATTCTTAAATTTTTCTTTTAAAAAAACTTTTTACCTAACATCTAAAAATTCTGACCTCTTCGTTTTGTTTTTATGTTTAATTTTATTTTAACCTTTTTTAAAATTACTTAAACATTAAAGTTAGCTACCAAGTTCATTTCATTTATTTGAAAGATTCTGATTTATTTATATTTACTATGTTTGTGAATTAAGTTGCTCTGCATTATAAAAGGTTGTTCTTTCACTGCCCTGAAGACTTGGCTGGACCTCTGATTGGTACAAAGCACTGACACTGACGACTACATCCATTAAAAATAATAATAATAATTACGCATGTTTTGATCTGTTTATGTTGAATGTCTGCTGTAAAACAAACCCATGTTTTGCAGCTGCACTACTGTTAAATAAAAGATTTAATCAGAACGTCTTGACCAATCCGCCCGGGGAACTGACCGGTGCAGCGGTGTTTTGTAGGAGCTGTGTTTGTTGGTGACGGCTCTCCTTCACCTCTTCTTCCTGGCGTCTTTCTGCTGGATGCTGGTCGAAGGGCTGCTGCTCTGGAGCAAAGTCGTCTCTGTGAATATCAGCGAGGACAGGAGAATGAGATTCTACTATGGCCTGGGCTGGGGTGTGTGTGTGTGTGTGTGTGTGTGTGTGTGTGCTACCCATGTTAATTTGTGTTTTCTATCACTCTACTTGTAATAGCTGCCTACAGTATACTGACAATGTAAGTGTGTAACTGTGCTATAATTGTGTGTGTGTGCGTGTGTGTGTGTGTGTCTTCCAGGGTTGCCAGTTGTCATAGTGTCTGTAACCTTGACAGTGTCGCTGAAAAAGTACAAGGCGGAGCAGCGCTGTTGGCTCAACACAGAGTCTGATATTATTTGGGCATTTGTGGGGCCTGTACTGTTTGTTCTAATGGTAAGTGTGTGTGTGTGTGTGTGTGTGTGTGTGTGTGTGTGTGTGTGTGTGTGTGTGTGTGTGTGTGTGTGTGAGAGAGAGAGAGAGAGAGAGAGAGCAAGATATGCATGTGCATGTTTTAATTATTTGGGGTTTTACAGTCACATCTCGTCCTCCCTCTCATTTTAAGGTCAACACTGTGGTCTTATGTCGGGTCGTCATGGTAACCGTCTCTAGCGCACGGCGCCGAGCCAAAATGCTGGCTCCAAGCTCCGCCTCCAAATCAAAGCCCATGGATCTGACTTGGTGAGGGTCCAACACTTTTTTTTTTTCTTTTTGCATCTTAATGCATACAGCAATGTGAGAACAATCAAGTTCTTGTAGTTTTACTTTAGTAAATGTACGTAATTACAGGCTCAGAAATGTTAGGCAAGAAATGTTAACTTAAGGAACTCTAGCAAAGGAACACAAAACTTAATTTGAGGAAATTAAGATAGATGCATGAATTTAAGTACATTTATCCCAGGAAGACACGTAATTAAATTCCATCAATGTAATTTTAAGAACTTAATTCGATAACTTTACACCAGGAACTTAATTTGAACTCAGGAACTTTGGCCCAGGAATTGTGATCCAGAAAGATTTTTAAACAGGAACCTTATTGATTATCTCAAAAATGTCAACATATTGTCTCAAATCTCATTCTATTGTCTCAAATTTTTAAATAGCTACAGTTTTTTTTTTTTACTAATAATCATAAAATAGCGAAATATTCAATTCAACTTTTTTCCTCTGACAATTCCAAAATATCTTTTTTTTGATATTCAACATTTTAACTAATCTATTTTTTTAAATATTGTGAATAATTTGCAATATATCTCAAAAGTTTTAACTGAATAACCTAATAATCTTGAATAATTAACTTCAAAAAACTAACAAAATTCCAAAATATCTAAGCAAAAAAAGTTTACCTCTATATTTATCCTATTGTCTTGAAACTCCAAAATATAAATTTTTTTTACTAATATAACTTTTTTACTTTTATTGTATAAAAAATAAGATACTAAAGTATATCTAAAAAAATGTAAAAACATTTTTATTTATTGTGTAAAAAAAATTCAAATATCCCAGACATTTCAGTAACTTTTCCAAAATTTATAACTTATCAGCTTAATCTTTATAAGTATCTAAAGAGTTTACTTATTTCTTTAAAATTACTTAATCTCTTAAATGTTTAAGTGTATATTAAATGTATAATGTTTTCTTTAAAAATTAAATAAAATCAGAAAAACTATTTGGCTTTCTTAAATTTTTTATTTATAGGTTAAACCTTCCAAAATTTCCCAAATGTATTTTTTCTCAAAACCGTTACTTTTTGTCTTAGAAATTTTTAAATATCTCAAAAGTATAAATTATTTCAACTTTAACTTTTTGTCTAAAATATTTTTTTCTTTATCAAAATGTAAACTTATAGTTTCAGACAAATTTCTTGTAGCTGTTATTCTGTGAGTTTTTTTTACTTGTTACACTAAAACAATATTTGACTTAATCATCATGTGTTTTAAAAATTGCGCGATCATAGAACCACACATGATCCTTAAATATTGTATGATTACACATGACGTAGACCATAACATTCTTAATTCTTGAAACTAATAAGGCATAATCCCACTTAACTTTATCTGGGTGACATCATCTGGTTCGACTCCAGTTTTCAGTTTTTTTAAGAAACATTCAGGCAGATCTACAATATAAACATGCATCACGCACACACACACACACACACACACACACACACACAAACACACACACCACTATCCTATTTTCTTTGCTTCTTTTCATCGGCTTTGGTCGGCCAATAATTGCTACTCTTATACCCACACCACTTATGGCTCTTCAAGCACCGTTGACGTTATATAAAATTGGCGCCTAGCTTACAAAATCGAAAATCCTCAGTGACAAATTGAATCGAAAAAGAGCACGTTGTTCCTACAAAACACTCTGGTGTGTGTCGTGGGCCATGAGGTGCAACTGAATAGAAAGAATAGCATTAAGAAAGTAAGAAATCGAAGAGGCCTTGAACACAGCACTACAACTGACGAAACATTGAGAAGCTTACAAACATGAATAGTGTGCGTGTGTGTGTGTGTGTGTGTGTGTGTGTAAAAGAGAGAGAAAAAGAGTTTGATTGTTAGATTTTAAATTCAGTTGGATCTATAAAACATTTACTCTAAAACCGTATGACAAAAAATGTTCACTTAACTGTTTTTGTCCACTAGTGGCCGCCATATTATCTAAAACATAGCTACTGCGAAGTAGGTTTGAAGTTCTGCCCACATTAGAAACCCGTCGTATCACACACGTGTTATATGTACAGCCCGGAACTTGGAATTTGTGTTTGAATAAGTATTCTCTATTTTTTTCTTTGCTGTTTATTTTATGAATATTACACACCACATGTATTAGTATTAAGATGTTTTATATTTTTCAACTTTCTTAAAATAGTTTTATAAAATATAGCCGCTTTCATGAAATATTACAGATTCATTGCTGTCTCTAGATAAAAGATTATTCAAAAGGAGTTTTACAAAATGTTAATTTTGACAGTCGTGTCTATGGCAGAGTTGAGTCACAAAAAAGAAACATGAAAACATTTTATGTTGAAAAGTGGTTAGAAAATAAAATATAATAAAGGAGAAAACATTTTTTTATTAAAATGTTATTAAAGTTATTAAAATGCAAAAATAAAATGAATATTTGGCTTGCTTTTTTAATTTATAAAGTATCCAAATATGCACGTGTTTAATTGGGCCAAAATAATTTAAGAGGCCAAATTAGGACAAAATAAAAAATAATAATAACAATTTTCTGGTATTATTTTTTTCATAACTTAAGTCTCCTGGGATAGACTGGTATTATTTCTTAGTGTAAGAATATTAGCAATCCATCAATATAGCAATAAATCAAATAATATTTGTTGATTTATTTGTTTTTACTTCTTTTACTTTATTTTTTAATTTTTAATTTCCTAACTACTGACTTACATATCTTATGCATCACCGTCCCGGCATTCCCAGTTTTGTTCATGTTTCTAGAGTAACTTCTAGAGTTTCTAGAGACTTGTTTGGAGGTGAATATTTAAAGAACAAAACGGTTCTGCTTGAGATAAGCCTGATTAACGCTTCTGAGTCACATCTAGGCAGAGCCTACGCCGTAGATTAGACAGGTGACCTACAGCATGGTGACCATTTATACTTGTACGCGAGTCTGTGTCATGTTGCAATGACATCACCAAACCACTAGTTGGCAGTGGGGTTTCTATGCCACTGTGCTGAGTCTCTTCATCACTCGCTGGTACGTTTTTAATGTGTATAAAAAAATAATGGTTTATGTAACTGACCAGATCTTGTTGAAGATGGAGCTAAAAGATGTTAAACAACAGTTACTTTTACTAAAATTACTGAAATAAGGGACTTTCATAACAACATGATGGGATTGGGATGCTACCACACGATCGTTGTTATATTTCTGGTGGGATGCACGTGAGGCCGTAGGGGCTCGCCGTAAGGTACGCGGCTACAGTGTGTGATACCTGTGGCATAGACGATGCAGAAGCTTAAATCTGCCCGGATCACACTTCCATTGCTCCGCCCACTTGGCTAGCTGCAGATAGCATCATGGCAATGCACCTCAAAATGCTATTCTACAGTAGCGCTGCTTTTATTTCACATTAGCTTCATTTTACCGCCAAAATAAAGAAATAAATAATGTGGCTTGAGAATGCTGGGAATAAAGATGGAACATGCTTTCATGCACACACACACACACACACACACACACACACACACACACACAAACAAATCTATTTACTCACAACTAAGTGGCAATTCAGTATAGCCAATGCACATAGCATGTTTTTTGATCCTCATGATCCTTAAGATTGAACCTGGGACCCTGGACGTGGGATGATTATGTCTCTCGTTGCATTTAAGATGTTACCTGTCTCTCTGTGTGTGTGTGTGTGTGTGTGTGTGTGTGTGTGTGTGTGTGTGTGTGTGTGTGCTTTTGCAGGGCGGCGACACGGCCTGTCTTGATTCTTATGCCGGTTCTGGGTCTGACGTGGCTGTGTGGGGTTCTGGTCCACCTGTCTGTGGTTCTGGCCTACCTGTTTGTAGCACTTAATGCCTTCCAGGTAACACAGCTCTCTCTCTCTCTCTCTCTCTCTCTCTTTCGCTCTATCTCTTTCGCTCTATATCTCTGTTCTCTCTCTCTTTCTTTCGCTCTACCTCTCTCTGTTCTCTCTCTCTTTCTTTCGCTCTACCTCTCTCTGTTCTCTCTCTCTTTCTTTCGCTCTACCTCTCTCTGTTCTCTCTCTCTTTCTTTCGCTCTACCTCTCTCTGTTCTCTCTCTCTCTGTGTTCTCTCTCTCTCTCCTCTGTTTAGCTTTGTGCCATATTTCTTGCTATATTTGCTCATTAGCTCCCACTTTAAAGCCGTAACTCAAACAAACCCGTCTTTTTTTTACAGCTTTTTTCATCTTTTCCTTCCTTCCACTTCATCCTCATCTCTCTCCCTTCTTCCCTTCCAGCCCTCTCCTCTCCTCCCTTTCCCTCGCTTCTCCCTCTCTCTCTCTCTCTCTCTGTCTCACTCGGCGAGCCTGGCCCCTGATTGACCCCGCTCAGGGCTTGTTAATTTGGATTTACAGTGTGTGCAGAGGAGAGAGTTAAAGAAAGGGGACGAGAGATAGAGAGGGAGTAGGAGGCTCTCGACTCGGTTCCGTGTTTGGAAGGAAGCCGTGCTGATATAATGAGGCAGAGGGAATCTATCACTGATCCGGGGTCAGACCAACACGGGTCTCGGATCAGGGGAAGAAAGGAGAGTCTGTTTCAGTCTTTCCACTGGAAAGAAAAAATGTGTGTGTGTGTGTGTGTGTGTGTTTGGAAGTGGCTTTGGCTCGGAGAATCTCAGTTAGAAGTTTTTAAGCTGTTCAAAGATTTGAGCCTTTATCATCAGCCCTTGTTTTTTTTCATTATTTATTTATTTATGTATTTCTTTTACTTGTACATAATTTTTTCTTGCATCATCTTTATTAGAATCCATTTGTTCCTTCAGACATTCTTTATTTATTTGTTGTTGTTTATTTTAATTATTTGTGTTTTCTTTCTTTTTTGGCATCATTATATTAATTGATTCATCCCTTTAAACCTTCATACTGTATATTTATTTGTTTCTTTCTTTGGTTTTACTCATCCACCCTTTCCTTGCAGTCTTTCATAAATTAATTTGTTCCTTAAAAATTATTTATTTGTATGTTTTTATTTATGTCTTTCTTTCTTTCTTTCTTTCTTTCTTTCTTTCTTTCCTTTTTTAGACTTATAACATTTTTCCTTTGTATCCTTCTAGTCACAGATTAATTTATTTTTAGTTATTCATTCATTGTTCCTTTATATTTTCTTAATTTATTTTCTGTTTTTTAAAAATTTTATTAGGTTTACACATTTATGTTCATGCTTTTCTTTCTTTCTTTCTTTCTTTCTTTCTTTCTTTCTTTACATTCATTTTTAATTAATCCATTTATTTTTTTATGCATATTTTTCTTTTTATTCATTTTTTATTATATCCCATTTCTTTTAAACATTTTAATTTGGCATTTATTCTTTTTTTTTACCATTATTTTCATGCTGATTTGGTTATTTTCTTTTCTTTTTTAATTTATTTGTTCTTTTTTGTTCTATTTCATTCATTTATCCTTTCATCATTTTATTAATATTTAATTTCCTTTTTTCCCTTTTTTACTTCAAGTTATTTATTGTACTTTTTTTTTAATTAGTTTTCTTAGCTTTTCCTATCATTCTTTTTACTCACTCGCTCATCGTCTATGCCGCTCTCTTTATCCTGTACACATGGCCACGGAGGGGCCTGAAGTCTATCCCAGGAGACTTAGGGCACGAGGCTGGGTACTCCCTGGACAGGGTGCCAATACATCACAGTGCACTTGTTTTAAGTTTATTTTATTGTTTCCTTGTTTGATCTGTTGTTCATCATTTCTTTGGTTGTTTAATTAATTCTTTAATTTCCTTCCCTCCTCCTCCTGATGTGAGCAGATGTGTGATACAGATGTGATCTGCACACGAACTGAGCTTCAGTCCTTCTGATGATCTTTTCATTTATGATCTAGTCTGGTCTACAGCTTCATCACCTTATACAGGTTTTGTGATTTGATATTAAATTTCTCTCTCTCTCTCTCTCTCTCTCTCTCTCTCTCTCACACACACACACACACACACACACACACACACACACACACACACACACACACACTGTCTTATCTCTGCAGGGGTTGTACATATTCCTGGTGTATGCGGTTTATAACAGTGAGGTAAGTGTGTGTGTGTGTGTGTGTGTGTGTGTGTGTGTGTGTGTGTGTTGTTCACACTGTAGTTTTGGTGTAGGTGCTACAGTACATGACTGAACATCGTGACTTTTTTCCCGCTTGTCCACCAGGTGCAGAACGCTATAAAGAGAATACAGGAGAAGAGGAAAGCTCTGTCCTTTACTGTAAGCAGGACAACAACAACATTATTATTATTATTATTATTATAATTATTATTATTATATATTTACAGATCTGTTGCATCACTGTGGTGAATTAAAATATTAACTTACTATAAAGATAGACAGCTCTTCAGCTATTGATGTTTTGGCTTCACTCGGTGCTGTTCACTAAATACGGATTGTTTGTTTTTTCTTCCACCTAAATGACTTTTTCCCTTAAATAATTGCAGAATTGCTCTCAGCCAATCAGCTTCCTGCCATCTCCGAGGACTCCTGGTGCATCGTGGGTAGACAGCTTGCCCACCCCGTCCAGCCCAGAGAGTAGTAGCTCCAGTTACATGACCAACTCTACAGCAAGCTCACTCGTCATTAAGAACGGTGTGTGTGTGTGTGTGTGTGAGAGAGAGAGAGAGAGAGAGAGAGAGAGAGAGTATGAGAAAAAGACTTCACAGTGATGTCAATCACGATGTCAATCCTTCTTTTTATTCTGTTTTTAGAAAGTTTTGGAAACGACAAACTTGCAAGCTTCTCAGCCTCATCCAAACCAAGTGTGGAAAATCCTGTAAGTGCGCACACACACACACACACACACACACACACACAAAGCTTAAATAGAATTACACAATGCATAATAAATCATAACAAAAAAAAAACCATACTCCATGCTAAACTTAATAATGTATCCTAATTGGTGATGATCCTTAATGGAGAATAAATTCTAATGACCCCTAATCGATACTAATGGATAATTATACAACAGTTAGTTTAGACCGAGTACACTGATAGGACGAGAGGCGTAACCCGAGTGATGATAAGAGACAGTAACAGCATTGGGACGTTTAATTATAACTATACGTATCACTAGGTGTTCCAGATGTTGTCCAGTGGTTAATGACACTAACTGTGTGTCTCGGCGTGGGTGAGAGTGGGTCTGTACGCTCCGCAGTACTGAGGAGAGAGCAGCTGCCTGATGAAACCCACATTCACACCCAGTCACACAAGCACTTTCAGCAAGAACACACATCTGATAACGTTACATCATCTTAAAAGACACGCGGTCTCTGCAGTAATCACTTTCAAGTCATTGCAAATCGCCTCTGTGTTGTTTTATTTATGCCTAAGAGGAACTCGCTTTTAACACAAGGCTGAATCCCAAATCCCTCTTTAACACTAAATCAAATGTGAGACAAGGGATTCTACACACTTGTGCACCAGATTTCCATTTGGGATTCAAACCCAGAACACGGAAGTTAACGCAGCTGATATTCTAAAGTGGATTAAGTGGAAATAGAAAGTGAAACTTGGGGGATTTACAGGACTTTCCCAGGGTTTATTCTCCTCACCTTTTAGCTCCATAGTACCAGGAAGAATTTAAAACAAATAAAAAAATGTTCATCCCTGTTAATTACGCTAATTGTCAGTTGCTACTGTAGCTTCTCCAGTCGCGGTTAGTTAGTTGCGCTAGGTACGGAAGGATGTGTGTTGGTGGAGCAAATAACTGGTTAAACAACAAACAAATCCAAATCCATCGATATCATCATCTGCTGATAATTGTGGAACTGTTGTATAGAGGTTGTGCTGTTGTACTGGATATCAGCACTGCTGTGATATCTTCGGCACTCGGGCTGCGCCCTCATGTCTACGAACGCATTTCCGTACATCAGCACTCCCTCTTATGTCATATTGCTCAAATCGAAATCATAATGGATCAGAATAAATAATACTGAACTAATCACAGTGAATCAGTTAGAATCAACATGAACCAGAACTCCAGCACTAATCTCTAACTTGGTGCACGGTGTAAAAGTCATACCCTTGGTGCGTCACACCCTTCATCTCTTTATATTTATCTTCCAAAGAGTCAGACCTTCTGGTATTTTTGATCTACTCTTGAGGAATAGCTCTCCAGGCATTCTGAAGGACTTTTTTTTTTTGTCTCTCTCATTTTCAGTCCGGTCTCTGTACCTGAGCAGTTTTAGAGGAATGTTAAGCCACGCAGTGACCTATGAATTATTTCAAACATTAAAAACGTATCCAATTTAAGTCCTGAACCAGTGAGAAACAGGTGCAGACGATGACAGATGATCAGGAGGTGATGATGCTGAATGCTGAGCGGTTGGAACAGACGAGAGGGGAAATGAGGTCGCTGCTGAGGCTGTTACATAAACAACCAATTTTTTTATAGTAGGCGGTTTGCAGACTGTCGCACTAAAACATCTGTTCCCATTTATTTTATTTTAATCTACATTATTGAATTTAGTTTAATATGAAGACACGAGGTCGGCTCAAGACCTTTGCACGCTACAGTACCTTCTAACACAAGTATTGTATTCACTCATCACTTGTACCGTATTTGCGGATTTACTGATTTATGTGCCGTTACGACTATATTTTTAACCCCGCCCCCTCGCTTCCCTGCAGCCACCCGCTTGGCCCCTCCCCTCAAATCATTACATTCACTATTGTGGCATTATTTACTGTGTGCAAATTACTGAACACAATTTTACACTTTTTTCTTTTACAAACTAATATCTGATCTCCTGGTTTTATTTATTTATTTATTTATTTATTTTGTTTTTTTTGTCTCAGGTGGTTCAGCTGATGGCCTTCAAACCCTCAGGTAATCTCATTAAAGGAAACATTTGTGAATATTTGGCAACAGTTTAGTAAAAAAGTAATCCAAACCAGATTTTATAAAAACAAACAGTTTAGTGGTTAACATTTACAGGCATTCTAACTCTCTATCATTTATTTATACAGCGTTGTGCATCAGGTTGTAATGCAAAGGCCTAATGTAGTTGTTTTAAGGTTTAACTGTAGAGGGCGCTGTATTTGCTTATAGGAACAAAATTACCTCTCAAGGTTCATATACAGTACAGATGTTTGGGTCAAAATATATTAAATAGAGTAGAAGGTGTAAGGTATGATGTGGATATTATATAATAAACTTGAATAGAATAGAACAAAAATTAAATGAAATAAAATGTAGAATAGAATAGAATAAAATATTGCCAGTTGCTAATTAAATTTTCTGTTACAGCCTGTTGAAGAGAAGACACTGGTGGACTACACATGCTGCTGACCCACACACACACACACACACACACGTGTGGCGAAGCAGCTGGAGAAGAGCGGGCCTCTCCCACACTGCAGTCCCCCTCGTTCCCAGGGTTAAAGCGAAACAGTGCCGTGTGTGTCTAAGTGTGTGTGTGTGTGTGTGTGTGTGTGTGTGTGTGTGTGTGTGTGATAGAGATAAAACAGCAGTCTGTGCTGAAGTTCTTCTGGGTTTCTTCTCTTCACGCTCCACAGAACTCACCCTGCTGAACATAAAGCGTAGTTAGCGTTAGCAGCGGACACACAGCGAGCCACGCCGCGTTGTAACCTCAGACCAGACGGCTTCGGCTGTCAGTGAGACAGACGCTTAAACCAGGACTGTAGCTCAGTAGGAAAATTGTAGATACGCTGTACCGCTGTGTACAGTCAACACACACACACACACACACACACACACACACACACACACACACACACACACACTGACCTGTGACACATTCTAGTCCTGTGTGACGTGACCGTACTGACACCTGCTTACTAAAAAAACAAGGTGTTGGTGCACAAAATGTAGTTTAGAGGAAACAACGTTAGTGTTGAATGAGGGAGGTGGGATCTGAAAAAACAGTAGAGAGATTATCTTTTTGGGTTTGAATCTGATGGGTGTAAATTATAAGTGGATTTTTTTTTCCATAAAAAAAAAACAAAAAACAAAGATTGTGAATTGCTTTGACAATAAATTAAAAAATAAATGAAATGACATTAAAATAAAAAAAAAAAATGTAAATAAACATGCTGTAAAAACTTTAATATTGTAAGTTGATTTAATTAATAATCGAAAAATAAACAATGCACTGGATGAGAATTGATTATTAGTATACCAGGTACACTTGTTTTTTTTTTTTGTTTGTTTTTTTTGTTTAGTTTTTTTAACTTTCTGTATATGTGAGTGTGTACAAGTGAAAACAGATATTCCCATTCAAGGAAAATGCAATGATAAAAAATAATGAAGTAAGCAGGAAAAACAAGTCAAGTTAACAAATAAGCCAATAAACACTTGTTTACACAATCAGTATTGATGCTGATTTTATTTTAAGTTTTGCACATAATACAGAAAATGTCTGACTAAAGAAGCTACTTCTGAAGTTTATACAACATGGACGTGACTCATCTCGCTTCCCTAAAAATGTCAAGTTGCTAACTTCAGCCTATTTGGAGAGACACTGTATCGCTTCAAACAATAATCATTTAAAATGCAAACTATTCATATATTTTTGTATGAGTTTTAAGACTAAAAGTGGTATAAGTTTCAAGAAGCATATGACCTGTAAAACCTGTTACTTAAATATTTTTTTTAATGGTAAAAGCTTTAAAAGCAAAAAAAAAGAATCTGTAGTGTCCGTAAACCTGTCAAGTTTATGTTGCAATATCTTAACAATCTAGCCTTAATTCTTTCACCCTGGTGAGACAATTTTTAGCATCCATACCATTTTTTGTCCGGTACTGTAATGACTTTAAATTGCATTGATACACTATGCAATCATGTTGTTGCTTTCTTATTAAAACAATCCCAGATTTAGTCTTTAAGATACAGGAACGGAAGCAAACTGTGTTAATTGATTGTGGGATTTACCTACACAGTGAAAATTTGTTTATAATTACAGCAATGTAAAAGAAATTATTGGAAAGTAATTGGCATTGATTTTTTTTTTAATAAAAATGTAAAAATGTGTGAAATTAAAAGAAAAAAATTAGATCAATCTGAATCCAGAATTACAGCTTAATAATTTTTTTTTTTTTTAAATAAATATTTATGGCAATGTTGCAAAGTATGATCAGGTAGTTCAGTATTTAAAGAAAAGAAAATCTGTGTGTGCAACAGATGTTTTTGTGAATGGACAAAGGGGCGGGGGGCATGTTTACACCACATCATATCGTCTCTTTCTTTCCCTGGGTCTTTATATCTGACTTTCAAACAAACACACAAATTCACGATAGAAAAAAAAATGGGGGAGAAAAAAAAAAAATCAATTTTGGCCATATGAGGCGCAGTTAAAACCAATCATTTTCCTAAAAGCAAGACAAAGCGAAGAGGGGGACTGAAGGAGTGTAAATAGGGCCGAGGAAACACACTCTCGCTTTGTGAGCTCACAAAAGAACGGCAACATGTGTGAATGTTTTCTGACCTTCCCATCACGCTTCTTTAGAACGCCGCTGGAGAGACTCTTAGAGGCAGTCTGGAGGACGCGCCTTTCTCCACGGCACTCGAATGAACGTGTGCATTCAAAAGCCACACACACACACACACACACAGTCTGGCCCTCCCTTCTCCTCCAGTGCTGTGGTGGGTTTGTTTTGTTTTGTTTTGTTTTTCAGCATCCACTTAAGGGGAAAAAAATGAATTGCCATCCGCGTTATAATTTCATTCATTTATTTCACATTTTGATAAGAAATAAAGCACTTTGCAGTCAGATAATGTGGACAAGCACAAAAGATTTTTTTTATACGTAAATGAAGTATTTCCGTATTTTATCACCTCTGTATCTGACATTATTTAAATAAATACTATTTCTGTCTTCAGCTCCATAGAGTCGTAGCTTGACCTCTAAGCATTCATGAATAACTCCGGCGTCTAAACAATACTGATGCTGATCGTAACTAGAAAGGACAGAACACAATTCTTTTTTCTTTTTTTTTTCTTTTTTTACAGTTACACTCTTCCAGAGAGAAAAAAAAAACACACTAAGCAAATAAAAGAAAAAGAAAAAAGTAAAAAGGATGTTTTTCAGCACATTACAACCTATAAATACACAAATGTTCGAGTGAAAATGCTTTTTTGTTTCTTTTTTTTCTTTTAAATTAAAGTCCCATCAGGATGCGTGTGCACAAAGATACTCGAGCTGCGTAAAGGTGAATAGAGATGGAATATGGGTGTGTGTGAAATGTGGAAAAAAACATATGGCGCAGTGCTTCTCCTGCGATCCTGATTTGGGCTTTAAACACACACACACACACAGTCTGACTCACAGTATTTGTCAGTATTTTAAAAAGAGAACAGAAATGAAAAGGATACGCAGGTGGTTGATGAAATAATGGACACCAGTTGAGAAAGGATCCACAATTAAACAATTTAGAAACACACTCTCAGCAGGTTGATTTATGGTTGCATACAGTCGGTGTGTGTGTGTGTGTGCTGATTAGCCATAGATGGAATCAAAGGGCTGGATTTTTATTGTATATTCTTCTTTTTATATTAAAAAATATTCTTTAAAGTTTGCTCTTTTTTTCTTCATGTTATAAAGCTGTTTTTGGAGAAAGAAAAATCTTTCTTTCTATCGCCTGCTATCCTACATTTGGAATTTCAAGAAATTAGCCAGTAGAAGAAAAAAAAAAAAAAAAACTTCTTAACTTCTAAAAAAGAAAAAAAATCCAGATTTTAACATACATATGATGTAAAAGTCTCCAATCTGACCTTCTTCCTCATCAAGCTCTGGTCTCCAGGGATGTATTTGCATACGAGAATCTGATTAACCCCTTCTAATTTATGACACATTTTTTTCCCAATGAGAAAAAAAAAAGAGAGAAAAAAAGAAACCCTTTTTTTCTTCACCTAATACAGTAGAGACTTTCAGTTCAGTCTCAGTTCAGAGACAAACATTTTTTCACCAATCCTAATCTTTTAATTTGTAATAAAGAAAATGCCCTTTTTTATTATATAATTAATAAACAATCAATCAGGTGATGAAAAGTGCATACAATCTTACCTACAAATAAAAAAGAAGAAAAGAAAAGATGTAATTCAAAGCCAAATGACCTCCAATCCTACTCACCCCTCTGGAGTGCATTTGCATACTGAAAACTGATTGGCCCTTTTATTTCATGATGTAATAACACTCTCAGGATAAACTTATCAATTCTTTTTTTTTTTTACCTCTCTTAAAACTATTCAGATTTTGACATTTTGTACTGTACATATACTTCAGTTAAATATAAAGAATGTAATCTAAAAACGAACAAAACAAAAAAAGATTTATACTGTTCATATTGGATTGCTCACTTGTAAGTCACTCCAGGTAAAAGCATTCACTGAAGGAATAAATGTATTCATTGGAAAATTGCTGTAATATTTCATCCTATTGAGGCTTGAATGGGGCAAATATTCAGGTGTCAGAATTACCA
This sequence comes from Clarias gariepinus, assembly GCF_024256425.1. Classification (NCBI taxonomy): domain Eukaryota; kingdom Metazoa; phylum Chordata; class Actinopteri; order Siluriformes; family Clariidae; genus Clarias; species Clarias gariepinus. Next base: position 33,296,471 of record NC_071108.1, on the reverse strand, counting down.
TGGGAACCAAAAACCGCTCCGCTGTGCTCTTCAATGAATAAAAGCTTCTATTCAATAAATAAAATGTGAAATGTAAAAAGTTTGTTCTGTCCAACCAGGAAAAGTTAGAGCTGAAGCTCGCCCACAGCAAGAGGATGAAACAGGCAAGAGTCGAAAAAGAGATTAAATAAAACTGAACATTTCTTTTTAGAAAGTTACATAATAAGGAAAATAAAAAGAACATTTCTGCCTGCTGGTTCTTTTGTTTTTAAGCTTCTCTTGTAGCTCTAAAGGAAAGCAGTTCCCATCATTAAGCTTTGATGTGAGAGACCATCAATAAACTTTTAACATTCCATGTTTCAAGATCTTCAAAATCCTAGCTTTTTATCTGACAATCAGTTTTGCAATAAATCAGCGTCAAAGCACATACGACTTTTCAACACTCTGCCGTTAGTTACACATATAAGCAATATTTTGAACTGATTTCAGTGGCATGTAAATAACAGTTTAAAAAAATTAAGATTAAGCCAAATAATAATGCTAACAAGCATTTTTCCCCTTAACGCCAGCTTTCGTACAGTACATCAAATCAAAACCAAATTGTACTTATCAAAACACAAAGAAAAGTAAAATATAAATAAAAAGGAAAACAGAAGCACTCTTTGTTGTGAATTTGAGAACAGTGACAATTAAGGGTTTGTATTTTAACAAAAATTATATCGTTAATAAACTACTTCATATTTTTAGAAGTTCCAAAATTGCTCAGAAAACAATTTTTCGAATTTTTATGTAAAAAAAAACAACAACAACAATATTATGACCATAAACGTGCCATTTGAAATTTAATTTTGAGAAAACTTACTTGCGATATAAAAAAAAAACCTAAAATCGAGTGAATTGCTCGCTCTTCTACATGTATCAATCTATTTTAAAATAAAAGTCTGCAGGATCTTTGCGAAATGAGCCACATAAACACACGCTTTCTCTAGTGGCTCCAGCTTGAATGGGAAATGAGTGCAGGAATTTTGAAAACTGTTCACTTTGTGTCAATATTATTCTCGGATCGATTCACCGCATAGTGCCGTCTGGTTAAAAAAAAAACTCGGAATGGAAAAAAAAAATGCTTGGTAGCTACTTTAAAATACTGTAAGGGACCATAAGAAAGATTTAGCCTTCGTAGATTCGACCAGTATGCCTTTTTTTTTTTCTCACGCTGCAATATTTTAAACTCTTTAATCACATTATCACTCTTAAAAAAAAAAATCTATGGAAATGAAATATTAGTCCAGAATGAAGCGCTGATGATGTGAAACATGTTCAATAAACATATAATATTCCATAATACTACCAAAAAAGATAGGAGCTCACAGTGGCTATATAATGATCATCAATTTCATTGTCCAAACTGAAAATGATATCTTGCCACTAGGCATGTGCCCATAATTGGTTATTGGATATACCATGATATACGTTACATTGTTACCATGGAAACAGCATAACAGTATTTTCGGCCAGGTAAACGCTGAAGGGAATGTTTTAAAGGCGTGTATCCGCAAGCAGTCCTGTTTTTCACTCCGGCTGAAATGCCAACAATGTTTAAATATCCTTACAATATCATAAAGCTTAATTAGTTTCCATGGCAACCAAAGATCAGCACATGCCTACTAGCCACACACGATGCACAAACGACATCAGATACGGTGGTAATAGCACTTAAGAAATAGAAAAGCTCCCAGTGTCCTTTAGCTTTCGTGGCTCAGTGGTGATGCCACACGCATACGCACACACACGCACACACGCACGCACGCACGCACACCTCTGGTTCAGATGGTGGTGGCTCTCTTGGCATGCAGCATCTCGATGAGCAGGTTGTTGCAGGGCACGTCTCCGCTCAGGTGCTTGGAACTCAGGTACTCCTCGGCCTGGGCGCTCAAGGCGCGAACCTCGGGCAGCCGCAGCACCAGCTGACTGAACCTGTCCACGTGCTGAGGGTACGAGGTGAGCGTGTATTCCAGCAGAGAGCTGTTCACCTGCTCCTGCACGCTCTCCACTAGTGCCTGGTTCTCCAGCAGCTTCACGTCTGCACAGATAAACACAGAGGCAATACAGAATCGTAAAAAAGTACTGTAATGACACCAATTCACTAAATCTAAATACATTTTGACTTGTTTACACTTTTTTTTTGATAAACTATTTTCTATAGTTGCTCAAAGGTATACAAGTTTCACTGTAATGACATATTAAAAAAATGTACGTAAGTCTTAGAAGTATGTGTATAAGACATGAATAACCACACTTGACTGATCCAGAAAGATTTTTATGCTAACTTACTCAAGGCAATATGAGAAATAATAAATGAATACAAAAAAAAAACTTAAAGCATGTAGAAATTGTATACTTCTGTTTGTTTCTGCTTATTTTCATAAAGGGTGCCAATAATTCTGAAACTGACTGCTAACAGAATTTGCAACGTCTGTATTCACATTATTTATTTATGTTTATTTCTCTCTGTGTATAAGAGAAGTAAAGAGAGAGAGACAGAGAGAGAGTGTGTATGGGTGTGTGTGTGCGCGTGTGTGTGTGTGTGTGAGAGAGAGAGCGAGAGAGAGCGAACGAGTGCTCGCTGCACATAACAATAGCCTGAATGGGCCGCTTAGCCGGGTCTCGTCAGAAAAGCCATTCAACCTCTAATTAAAATGTTGAATACTTTGAAATAGATTTGAAGGACACAAATTACCCAATAAAACCTGTTTCCATTTCCAGATGGAGCGAGAAAGACTGAATGTGACACAGAGTCGAAATGGAAAATGCTTTTGGACTCATGCTTTTTTTTTTTTTTTTTTCTTTCCTCTGCATGCTTTGTGCCCTGCAGCCAATAATTTTTTTTTTTTTTTTTTTTTTTCCCCGGAGGAAAAAAAGACATGTTTTTCTATGGGCTAAAGCAACATTGTCCAACAATGATCATTTAATGAAATATCCCTCCCTATTCAAGCATTTCTTTATGTTGCCCTTCTGCTTTTAATACAATTTAGAATGTTTATGCAAAATGTCATTTACATTAATGAGTGCAATAAATTAAGGGGAAAGTCTGGTAGATTTCTCAGGGTGGAATTAGACGATTCTATTTCACTTGTCTCAATATTGGATAGATTTGTAAGTACGTATGATGTATACACACATTCCTGAGAATTGACATATACCTATTTGTGACTGCTAACATAAGCCTTCATACTCTATACAATTCCTGACGACTGACATAAACATACATACAGCATCCCTGTTAGTTTACCATGACTTACTGCATACATTGTTACTGACAAGTGACATACAGTAAGCATACATACACTGATCCTGACAACTGATATAAACACTCATACCATGTTCCTTACATAACCCTACATACACTGTTCCTGACAACCTGACATAACCCTATATACACTGTTCCTGACAATTGACATAAGTCTACAATCAATGACAATTGTTATAACCACACATAAACAGTAGAGTTAGCCTTCATAACAGTTGTTTTTTTTTTTTTTAACTGTGGTGCAAGACTTACTGGGATTGAAGAGGACGAGAAACTTGAGACAGGCCATCTCACGCCGGTCGACCTGGAGCAGCTGCAGCCGCCGCGCCAGTTCCTGTCCCCTCTGCACGAGACTCGAGAGAGTCAGACCCGAGTCAGACACGACGCCCGCGAGCTCAACCTGCAACACACACCGCAATGACGGAATTAGCAAAACCCTCTTTCAAACACAAAGCAAAAAATTTGTTGTATGACTGTAAAAAGACATTCTGGGAAATCACGGGTTAGCATATTTGGAGTGGTTAAGCAGAATCAAAGATTAACATTTATGAATGTGTTAGCATCAGCCAGCTAGATTTATTATCCTGTTGCAAACAACAGCAAATTACCCAATGTTTTCCATTAACTGTTACAATAATATTGCAAAGGAACCTCCTTATAAACTAAAATCATCTTTGGCGTACAGTTAACTCATGGTGTACAGCAGTAGCAGTAAAATGTTAGCAGTGTTAGCAGTAAAACGGCACTAATCTATGACTATGCTTCCTTTAAATCCCCCCAGAAATCCTGTTGAATTAGCCCAAGTTGGTCAGCTGGCTAGCATGCGCAGAAAGGACACAATTACCAATATGACCTAAAATCTCCTACGGAATTCAATCACTGACGACCAGCTAATTGTTTAACCATAAAATCTAAACCTTTCCACAACGTAAAGGGAATACATACAAGCAACCTGAAACACAAAAACTATTGAGGGAAGATGATGAGCTTTCCGTCAAAGTACTCGGCTTTTTTATTTAACAATAACAAGCTACAGAGCATTTTCGGTATTCAAATTCAAATGTTAATTGATAAATGCAAAAAAGTCTTTAAACCTTCTTCAGCCTTCCTTAAAAAATTATATTGGTGAGTTGAATTTTAAAGGCTGTTTTTTCCCTTAATAATATTTTCTTTGTGTGTTTTCTTTGATACTTAATTTTTTTTTTAACTCTTTAAAGCTCTCGGTTTTGCTGTTTCCTTCAAAGCCTAGCACCCAAGCTAGGCTAGGATCGTTCACGTCATAGCTAGTACAAGCTTTCTGAATCTACCGACAACTCAGGGCATTTTAGCCATTATGGCGATATTTACACAACCTAGGCACTATGATGAACTGAATTTTATTTTAAAACCAACTATATTTTTTCATTTTTGTCTATGACCAAACAACAATAATACTAATAATACTATTACTACTAATAATAATATGCTCATTTTGAGAGTTCTACATTTTTGCGACTTCATTCCCATATTCCAGTAGTGCTAAAATTTGCGCGTTATAAAAGTAATGATAACTTCTACCTGACATCTGTAAAAAGCCCGAATCCACACCAGCAAGGCTTCCACATATACTGTATATACATTTTACATTTTAAGGGTTTTAAGAAGAGTGACACTCTTACCTCTTGGCCAGTGATGAGTAGAAGTGTATTGTCTCTCCCATGATGCACCTGTCGAAAGACATGATCCAGAAGCAGGAGCTCGCTCCAGCAGTTATGCAGAAGTTGCATCTGATCTCCGACCTGTGCGAGACCAAAAGAAATCTTGCCTTAACCACATCGAGGCTCTTAATTCTATCAGGATTTACCAATCTATAAAATATTATATACAGTATATTTATAGGCACTCATTACAAACCAGAAGTGATGTGTTCCTACTATAGAAAGTGTTGATATATTTTGAAATAACTATGTAGATGATATAGGTAGTGATAGAAATTAAATGATGTAAATGTAACCCAAAACAAATGAGCCGTGCTTACAGTCCTCGTTAGAGATAAACATGTGTTTAATAGATTAGAGTTCACTCAAAGGGTCATTATGAAGATGCGTCCATATGGGGCAGTGCACATACAATGCTTTCAAACGCTGACACAAAATTCACTCCTGGGTGAAAACCTTGAGAACTCTGTTGCTAAGCAACTGGGAAATCCAGACACGGAGCATAAGCTAGCTGTTGATTGAGGCGATCGATTTAGCTAGGCTTTGAGTCTTTAAACAGACACGCAGCGACATGACAACAAGACAAGTCCATCAAGAAAATCCACATTTAACTCAAACGTTTTGGTCAAAATTTTATCAAGTGCTTCTAGCATCTTAGCCTCCAGCGCTAACCGAATTTCACTGGGTTACACCATAATGAAAGAAAGTCAATGTTATGTCACGGTTCATGAACAGTTTATAATAATAATAATATAAAAAAGAATCATATTTCATTTGCAGATTGTGACTATTATTACATCTAAAAGATAAATAGATAGGCAGCGGTTAAGGTGTTGGACCACTGATCGAAAAGTCTCAGGTTCAAACCCCAGCACCAGCACTGTTGGGCCCCTGAACAAGGCCCTTAACCCCTTAACTGCTCAGATGTAAAGTTTGATTAAATATAAGTCGCTCTGCCAAAAAAAAGTAAGTCTGCCAAATGCTGTATATTATTATTATAATTGGTTTAGAGATCATTTAAAAAAAAGATACAAACTAATGTAATGTAACTTAAAGTGAACACTCTTGTACACGACTAGAAAACCTAGCTAGAAGTAGAAGCTTAGTGAAATTCTCGGCTAACAATTTAAAATTCATTTCCCTGTCTCGCCCACCACTGCGGTACCGACATTCAGCAACACCTCCCACAGAAGAACACACACGCTCCCTTTTTTCTATCCTCGTTCAACACACACGAACACACCAACATTCAATCAACACAGGCGCTTTTTTGTAGGTGCCTCGGGAAAAGCTTTCAGCGCTTTGGAACAATGCGTGTCGAGATCTGGAGGAGCGGGAGAGCTGAATTCCTGAGCTATCTGCAGCGTGGAATGTAATTAAACAGTAGAGAAAAAGCCATGTGTGTGTGTGTGTGTGTGTGTGTATACTGGAGTCAAGCCTGGTCAACGCATTCACCTGCTCCATCATGCAAACACACAGCTGTAGTCATGGCTGCATCTGTGATATTGATTTAAACGTTGCTGGTCGAGATACACTATCACGTGGTTGTTTTTCTTTTTATTATTATTATTTTTTAATTGTTTTATCGTTCGCGACATAACAGATGTGTGCGAAATCTGTTTTGTCTCCTAACACACAGGCTTATCTGTGAGATGACTCCATTTCTTTAACAACATTTAAGACCGTGGATCCAAAACGTCTGAGTATCAGCTGGCATCGGTCTATTCTTAACAATGTATAACTTCAGCTATCAGAGCAACAAGAAATCTATTGTGCTTCGCAAACACACTCCCATGTTCTGGGCTGCAACTCAGTAGCTGTGCTAAAGCTGAAGACGTATCTTACACAATGTGGGGAAATTCTCCGTTTATAACACGTGTGTCCATGGAAGATTTGTAAAGTGTATATATTAGAGATGGGCGAAAAGTCGATAAAGCGATGGATCATGATTCCTTTGTGTAGCAATTAATTAAATAAAAGATTTAGTTGTAAAAATTTATTTTTAATTGATATATGTTTGCATATGAGTGGGTAGAATGTTGCAGTTCCTCAGTAATACTACAGGTGGCGCACTGTAAACTGTTCACACATTAGCAGTCAGCACAACGCGGCACTGTAATTTGCCAGGTTTGTTTAGAAATGTAACAAAATATAAAAGAAGATATTGATTTGGAATATTTATAAAATCACAATACTGATCGCAATCGCAATACAATTCGAATCAATAATATCGTATCGCATGTTCCCTGAGTGATTCCCAGCCCCCCTTAATGTATGGAAAATATTGATATTTTGGTTGCGTGTCTGAGAAATTTCTCATGATCAAGGTTATGTTTCCATTTTGTAAAAAATTTAATTTCTAATAAAATTATTAGAAATTATTAGAATGAACACATATGAATGCTAACCCCACCCCTAACCACACCCTCATCCCAAAGCATTATCCCAACAATTGTACCTTTTCTGTATGGTGTGACGTGGATATTTTCGTTCTGCAGAATAAAATAGTAATTTGGATGGAATTAAATTTTGATAGAAATTTTATGCACAGAATTTTAAATCTTACTAGTTAAAACATAACAAACACAACTCTCTATATTAATCTGAATAGAAGGGCAGAGTGACATTTCACTCTGTAAAAGCTGCTTGAGTTTACAAACATCACCAAGGATGATACTATTGATCAGGAACGCTCTTAAAGACTTTCTATGTCAGTATAAACCTAGAATTCCGTAATCTGCAGTTATCAGGTTTCCGTGGTGGCGAAAGCAATCTAGCTACTTGTCTCAGTGTTCTTTAACATTATCAGTGGTGCGGTTCAGGACCTGGCGACATAATATCGCCCTTTGCCCATAACAAACCGGCTCAGTCAAGACAAAGGCAAAGCCACAACACTGAACATTATGTAACGCTGCTACTCAACTGTCTTTTAATTTCAAACACGGTCTTGTTAAAGCATTGTCAGGGTTGCTGAAAATGGCGGACACTATGCATAAATACTTTTTTTTTTTTTTTTTTTTTTAATGTGTAGACTTAGTGATGTTTACAACAAGGGGTTTCTTTAACATTCATGGAAGGAGTCTCCAGTTCCAGGAGAACTTTTTACTCACTTTCCTTTTACACCACTTATTCTATACAAGTTCATGGGAAGCCTGGAGTCTATCCCACTTGACTTAGGACACAAGCAACAATGGACAGTGTATGCCAATGGACAATCTACTACAGACAACTTGGAAATGCCGACCGGACAACCCACATGGCTCAGGACTATTTAAGGAAACTCCATGTGCAAACTCCACACTCGCAGACCAAGAGCAGGACTCGAACCCCCAACTCTTAAGCCGCGAGGCCACGGTACAAACCACCATATACACCACCATGCCGCCAACATGTTCATTAGAATAGAGAGAGAGAGAGGCTGGTGCATAAATAAATGTTTATAGTTGCTATAGCATAAGCAATTGTAGAAACTAACTTGTGCAACTGATAAAAAAGTGTCTTTATTATTAATACGTCACTATTAATAAAGAAGAATAAAACATGTTTAAAAGACACAATTTTATACTTTCAAACTTAATCAAGCAAAATCTAATTTTAAGATGCCTACATTTCAGCAGCATACCTTTAGCTCCTTGAAGAAGATGCAGCTTCTCGCCCATTCTACGATAGAGAACAGCGTCTGGTCCGCCATCACGCAGAGCAAGTTGGAGGGGCGGGGTTTGTCCAGTTTTCCACGCCCACTCTGCTCCTGCTGCAGGTAAGCACATATCTTTGCTCTCACCTGAGAGATCAGAAAGAAACAAAAGATAAGCTGAGACGTGACACAGGAAGATTTGGGGAGAAAATTTTTGTCATGATTTTTCAGTCTCATGCAAAGATTTGAAATAGTGAATGATTTTTAGTCAACATTTTCAATGAACCCCATTAACCTTGGTCGGTTCGTATGAATATCATGCTTTATGGTACTTTTGATGTTTTTAATGAGTATTTGTTATATTCGATCATTCGAAGTTCTGATACTGGTATTGCATCTAACATTAAAACTTTTTAGAGAGTAGTCCTGCTTTCAAATAGCAGGATAATTTGAGGACATCCTGCGGTTAAATATTTGTCCAAATTGTAATAAAATAAAAAAATAAGAACAATATTTAGCAAGCCACTTTTGCAATTTGTGGTCACAAAACTCTTGGGCAGTACCTGCTCCTCATCAGGCTCACAGCTAAGCAGCTCCAGAACCAGCGATGGCACGGCTGGGTTCAGAGGGCTGGTCTGGGGTGAGGCGGCAATGCAGCCCTCGGCATAGGAGTACCCGAGAGACGAGTCGGGAGAACCAGAATACGGATCTGGGTGCTCTGCTTTGATGGATCTACCGGGCACGGTCGGGGTGGTGTACTGATACTGGGCTGGGAAGGAGCCGTAGCTGTGCAGGGCCACCCCTAAAGAGGGGGGGCACGCGGGTGGGCAGTCATAGTCTGGAGGCCCGAGCGGGGCCAGCAAGCCAGGCACTGAACCTGGGAATGGATATTCTGCCTGGTTGGAGGGCACTAGTGGTGGGTTGTGCTCCAATTTGAAAGTGCTTGCACGAATCAAAGCTCTCTTCTGCTGCTTCAGAGCACGGTCTCGTTTGTACATGGGGCCAAACTTGTTCCTCCCTCCTCGCATGCGGTCAGCGCGAACCGCTGAAAAGGAGACAGGGAGGAAGATAGAGATTAAAAAAAAAAGATAAATTGATATCTGTTTATCTACTTAAGACTAAATTTTGACATGGAAATGGCCTGGATTAATAAGGAGAATATGAGTGTAGTGAGTAATCAAAGCATGGACAGGAAATACCAATCATGGTTTTGACTTAAGAAAAAAAACAAGAAGAAGAAGAAGAAGGAGAAAATAACAAAACCACAGACAAGCATTTCTCTTCATATGGACATTTTCCACCCCAGTTTTTATAAACACCCCAAAACGAAATCCTGTATATGACTGTGCAAGGCTTATCAGCGGGTTAGGAATGTGTCACACAGGCTTGCGGAAGCAGGTGCTTCTCTGCACGGCAGCCTGCATGGGAATGGAGCATTCACACACACTACACACACACACACACACACACACATACACACATAGAAATTTGCATTCATTTCTTTAAGTGGTTCAAGGAAGGAAAGTTGAGTCTTTTTTTTATGTCTGATCTCACAGTATTTTTTTTACTAGAATTAAATACGAATTTCATTCCACGTATTGTAAATAAACTTGTAAGAAAGGATATAAGCATTAACCCAGCCTCTAACCCTAACCCATTCTTTTTCTTACAAATTAAATTGTGTGACTTGATATAAATATGCAAGAATGAGACAATGTTGCCATGGCTACGGCAACTGATATCTAAGAGAATTAAATCCTGAAAATAAAAATTATCCCAGGTTGCCATAGTTACTGTGGAGTAGTGCTACACAATTAATCACATAGAAATCAAAATCACTATATAAACCTGTGCAATTATCTGCTCATACAAACTGTGCAGTTTATTATCGGTAATGTATGCACAAACAGCGATTTATGTGGATTTTTGCCTGGGGTATACTGAACATGATCACAGAGACACAGAGACTCATAATTAAAGTTTCATTCATCAGTGTAGTGTTTGTGGTTTGTTGACCAGAAAAATTTCATTTGGTGCCTTTTAAATATTAATATAAATAATTAATAGGAATCACCAACAGGCATCATGCCAAATGAAAAAGGCATTGAAGAGAAAAGAAAATCACCAATGCTGTCACATGTTTATTAGCAAAGGTTGTGGTGGCCGTGTTGTGAAAGAGGTATTTCAGAAACTAATAAACACATGAGACCAGAAAAATATAAATTGCTTTCATGCAATTACTTCTAGCACCATTATTTGTTTGGGCTATATAAATAAGTTTGAATAATATATGGTTAATTTAATGGTTAAACATTGTAGTTGGGATATGTGTGTCAAAATAGTTGCAATGTTAATTTTTTTTTTTATCAAATCATTCAGCCATACTGTAGAGGTTGTTTTGTTTTGGGTGGCGTTATGAGTTTTAGAAAGGAGAAGGTCATGAACTTTCAGGAAAAATGGTACCAAACTGTGCTGTTTGGTACTATACATTCCTGTGTGCTTTTAAATGTATACCTTATGTGCATTTAATGTGTATTTTTTCCTAGAAAGGTAAAAAACTAAATTTATCTAAAAGCCAATTAAAAGTACAGTCAGATGTCAAAGCTTCTGCCGAAAAGGGCCGGGTCTGGGTGTAGGCTTCCATTCCAACCAAGCAGAAGCCACACCTGGTTCCTTCTGTTTACTTATTTGTTCTTGGCTTTTGGCTTTTAATGGACTATAAGGTGTGGCTTCTGCTTGTTTGGAATAAAAAAAACGGCACGCACACACACACACACACACACACACACATAAACTGGCCTTAAATATCTTCTAAAAGTATGATAAAGACTATAAAGGTGCCAAACGTCAGGTGAGAATTTTGGATAGGGGCTCACACAATAATCTAAAACAAAACAATTTGGTAAAATGTTTATAATAAAAAATGATTGCTTTCAATTTTTTAAATCAATTGATATTTTATTTTTATTTTACTAGTAATTAAAAATTCTCTATATATTTTTTTCTTTTTCTTTTTCTCCCCTTTTTTAGTTTGAATATGTGGCTAGATAAACAGTGCTTTTGGTAAATGGATATTAAATATAAATATACATTTTACATGTAAGAAAAGTTTGGCAAGATTTGTGCAATTAATTCACTAGCTAGAATTATTATTATTATTATTATTATTATTTATCATCACCGCGTTACCCCTTTATGACGTCATAAATTACGCTTAAGCGGTTTTGACAACCTGTCGATTGGATGGAACTTCACGGTTTGTTGTTGTTGTTGTTGTTGTTGTTGTTGATTTTTAAAGAATAAAAATAAACAAACAAAAAAAACGCACTCACTGAAAACAACAGTTTACTGAGAGTCAGTGTCCACACACCATTTTCAAATAGAAACATGTTCTAATTACAGCTTAAATTCCTTCCTCTTATATCTTCATTGATAATATAAGAAAAACGAAGCTATTATACATCCATATTTAAAATATCTATAGTTAAAATCTTTATTTCTGATAAGAATCTTTATTCCAGGGAATAAGTTGTATTAAAGAATACTACGATTCTTTATTTTAAAGCCAAGTTTAAAGCTGTCAACCGGTTAAAAAGCTTTCAGCCGCACATTTCTGATTGAGTTGCATTAATTTTAAATCTAATTTAGAGTAAAAAAAAAAAAAACGCCAAATCAAAATTTCGTTTAATATATAAAAACAAATGTGCAAAAAAAATTATTATTTTTTTATAATAATAATAATATCATGCTTAAAAACTTGGCGAGGTGCAATAATTAAAAAAGCTACGAAATAAAAGTGTCGCGTTAGTAGGTTATTTAAGAAATAAATAAGCTATTTAGATATATTTCGATGTTATTGATTTATATTTTTCGGCATTATACTGCGGCATTAATTTTTATTATATGCCAGCTATAAAAAAAAAAATCTTCTTCTTTTGCTTACCTTCTAACCTCATGCCGACACTGAGGCACTTCTGGAAGCGACAGAAAGGACATCTCTTGCGCTGCGTCTTATCGATGCCGCAGTCCTGATTCTGGTTACAGGTGTATCTCTTATTATTCTGCACCGTGCGCTTAAAAAAGCCCTATAGAACCAGGCACTGTGTTAGATTTTATGTCGTACATTCAAATCACATGTATGCACAAACTCTTGCACTAATCGAAATACTCAACAAAAAAGGAATTTGCAGTCGACTTTGTTAGATGTAATGGGAGTTGTGACTAAAACCCTAAAAATAAAAAAAATCGAATAATTTATCCTAGAAATCTGTAATCCCAAATGCACGCATCCGAGCAATGACGCTTTTCTGCGTATTGATGAAAGTCGATACCGATGGACAGGAGAGTTAATGACGCACCTTGCAGCTCTCGCACGTGAGCAGGCCGTAGTGATACCCGGACACTTTGTCCCCGCACACAGGACAGAGCTCCTCCAAATCCTCTTCTGTGGTGAACTCCATCACTGACCCTGTGGACACTGCACAGCTCAGCAACTCGACTCTTACAGAACAAAAAAAAATGTAATCAAAGCTGTAAACATGTAAGCACTATGAAGCTAATCATGGGTAAAATGTATAAATGGTGAGACAGAGAGAGAGAGAGAGAGAGAGAGATTTACATCTATTTAGGGTTATGTGCGTCGAGAAATGTTCAAAACATCAGTGAGATTTGAGTGCAAATATTTACGATCCTAACAATATAAGAACTATATTATAACAATATCATAATAGAATTTGGGAATTACAACGTCTGGAGCACTATGTCTCCGCTATTTGTTGGTCCCTGTCTTTATATCATTATTACATAATTGAACAAAAAAAAAAAACTAGATATAACTGTTAAATGAATGAATAAATACATGAATAAATAAATAAATAAATAATCCCACAACCTATTATCCACACGAGAAATATTTTTACTTACTTTCCTTATTATTTACTTACTATGTACTTGGTTATATAACCGTCTAAATAATTTAACGTGATTATTAAAAATTATATATTAAAATACAATGCGACAGAATGCATTAATAACAACATGGCTACATTTTCCTAGTAGTCGTAAATACTAATTGGTCTAAATGTCTAGCATTTTTAGATAAAGTAATACGTTTAATAAATAAACAAACACAAACAAGAAATAAACAAGGTTCTCGTGTCCACCGTTTTTGCACTTGTAAAAGCTGCAAAAGACGTCACATTGTATATAAACCAAAAACTGAGCAAGTCAACACTTAATTATATATAACTCAGATGTATTAGAGATATATAATCAAAATTACCTCCATTTGTTTAAAACCTTTATTTAGGATAAATCTATAAATGTTGCAGACCGACATGTGCAGTGTGAGAACCACACACAGACACACACACACACTTTCACGTCTGTTCAAGAGGACCTAACGAGGTACTCGTGCACCCTTTCAATAAAAAGCTCAGGTGTTAGGGATGTTTGCAAGCACGTCCACTTAACCCCCACCACACACACAAACACACACACACACACACACACACACACACAACTAACATGCCCTAACGTAATGCCAAATAATACATTTAATCAGTGTATTTGAGGAAACAGGACCCGAGCGATTTGATCGGAAAGTCGGTATCATTGTGTTTGCATCGAATAGACTTTGAGTCAAACACACTGTACGTCCTGTATAATGCATGTCTATATCTCATCCGGAGGAGTTTAAGTAGTAGTATTTCTACTCTTACAACATGTTTACTTTATGATATTTTAATATTAATATAAATGTTAATATACATACATAAAACACGCGGCAATGTGGTATTTGACGTCAGAGATTTTGCAAGCAATTAGATTAATAATCCATTACATCCAGTCATTACATACGTTCATATCGAAGATTATTTTTGAATTGTTTTTTGTATTTGTACCCCAATTTGAAATTGTACAATGTCTGTTTAGATATTAAGCTAAAATTATTCCTATATTATATATCTTCAGGTAAACTATGTGGGCGTCTAAGATATTCGACGTCAGAGAGGGAGAGAGAGAGAGAGAGAGAGAGAGAGAGAGAGAGAGTTTTTAGCATTATTTGATCAAGGTCATTGCGGATTAAAAAGATCTGACGTCAATTAAGTCATTAATGTCGTTTTAACGCGGGTAAATAAGGGCAGTTTGCCAAAGAAAATTAAACATCTCAATTGTTTATATTTTATTATTCCTTCAATCTAACATTATGAAATACATATTAAAGCATTATAAATATGTCTTAAATAACTTTTCAAACAACATATCTTTTACAAGTAAAAAGCCCAAATAGAAAAATGCACAATTTCTATCTTCACAGGGAAGTCACATTTAGCGGTTGTTTTTGTTCTGTTTTGCTTTGAACAGTAACTTGTTTTATAAATATCCCATATATCCCACGCTTTGATGCTTAACTATAATTTCTTCATAACTTTTTTGAAATCCAGACAAGTGCAAATGAATCTGTCGGGTGTAGTTTAAAAAACTTTATCATTTAACTAGTAACACCAGGAAACATTCTGAACTCCTGAACTAACATTAGCAAAACAAAACAATTGAATTCTTAAACTTGTTTAAGTGCTAAATAACAACAACAACAATAATAATAATAATAATAATAATAATTATTATTATTATTATTATAGTTGTTGTTCTTCTTTTTAAATAAACGAGATAATAATAATAATAATAATAATAATAATCAAGCTAACTAACCGTTTCCTATATAATTATATTGAAGTAACCGAATTGTTACTTTTGACTAAAATCACATTTCCGAGTCCCGCAAAACAACTTCATGACGCTTTTTTTTATCTAATAAAAATTTATAACTACATGAGCGTAATATTAGATTTTAACATGAACATTAAACGTCACTAAACATATCCTGATCATTTCAGCACTTGAATTTATTTTAAAATTTAGATTTAAAAAATTAAGCTCTTATAAAGGTTATAAAACATTTTATCCACTTTTATGTTTAGCAGGACTAAGCATACATTTTGTTACACAATATTGAAAAAATGTTATTTAATGTTTTGATAAAATCTACAAAAAAGGTGACAAAATAAAATAACTTTTAATACAATATAACGTAAAACAAAAAAATCACGTGACTTCTGGGTCACGCATGTCGTCACGCATTTTCATAAACTTTATTTCATGTTTTTTCGGGAAAATAGTCTTTGGGAAATCATGTCACATCGAATCCAAAAGGCACAAGAGTGTTTTGCTATTGTTTCGTTGTTGTTTTTAGCAGAAAGTATATTACAAAGATGATAATTGATACAAATATAAAGAATAATGTACACAACTAGAATTATGTAAAATACATCAATCAGGTTTATTATATAAATATATTACCGATATATATTTGTTTTCATTTTTAAATCGTATTTTTTTTTTTGTTCCAATTTCGATCTGATTGGGTTTAATCTGACTCGGTGATGATGTTCTTACCTTTACTTTGCGCCTCCAGCATTTGACTCAGTGTGTGTGGTGAGTGTGTAGAAAAAACCCGCGACGCTCCTCAGCAGCTCCGCACCAGTCCAGATATGCACACACACATATACATACACATACATACATACATGCATACACACATTCACACTCATGCACGCACACACACGTGTGAGCGGAGATGGAGACAGGGATGGTGTGTGTGTGTGTGTGAGCCGGTGTTCAGCTGCTGCACCGTCTCCGCTCACCCATGTTGAGTGTGTGTGTGTGAGCGCGTCCGATTTATGCGCCGGGCGGCGAGCGGAGGCGCCTCCATTGGACATCACACACTCATGTGACTCCTCACTCACTCAAACACACACACACACACACACACTGGAGATGGAGGAGGATGACGATGATGCCAAATCCTAGAGGTTTGAATGAACACTTCAATACTGATTTAAAACAGATGAACCTTTTTTTTCCCTTTTTTTAACTGGACTTGTCTTGCTCCTATACAACCTTTAATAAACTAAACACTTTGTCCAACACAAAATAAATAATTGAATACAAAAATATTTTTACATTACACCAGTCTGGAAACAATAATGTGTGTTTTATGTTAAAATATTCATATGAAATTAACGGGGAAATAACATAGAGTATGTGAAATTACATGTAAAAAGAAAAAAACACGAATTTGCCCAAAAGTAAATAATAATAATAATAATAAAAACTAACAAAGGTTTGAGACTTTGACATGAAATTACAGAGGTATAAGTTTTGAGGAACCAATTTTGTTTTTTTATTTCATCAGTTTTTGCATACTTAAAGCATTTTTGACAAGGAATAACATAAAATGTGTGAAAATAATCATCAAAACCATATGTTGTGTTCTAAAAATAAAACACTAAGAACTCGGCCTATCAGACTATGACATGAAGTGAATTCAAAATTTGTCGCATTTAAAATAAAATCACACATTTTACCTGAATGCTTTTTTTAAATTTTTCATTTTTTCCAAGATTGTTTTTACATGAAACGCGATACTACTTCGTGAAAAACTTCGTGGTTTATTTATTTAACATTATTGGATGCTTAAATGATTTACATTATTTGATGCTTAAATGTGTATAAACTTTATAAACTCTTAAACTTTTTCATTTTTTAAAAACTTTTTCATGTTTTTAATTCACGTTTTTTATCTAAACGTTCTCATGTGTTCTCTTTTATTTCATACAAAAGAACAACCTTTTTCAAAGCATAAATAATCTTTTTTCATGAATAGTCCTTTACGTGTCATGTTTTTGTGTGACAGTTTAATAAAACACCATAAATGGGGTAAATATAATGTGTTCATTTTATAAAGTAAAAAAATATCTATCAGAAAAAATATATATATTATTTTAGAAACACAACAAAAAGAAACCTTGGTTGAATCTTTAATTGGCCAATCATTGTGCCATGCGTTCTTTGTAGTAATTGCTTAATAAGCCACTTGGTTTGGAAATGAAAAAGCTAAATAAGCTTGTGTCAAATAGAGAATACTAAAGGAATGAGTAAATATTAAATACTAAAATGAATTTAGTGTTTACAGTATATACAGTAACATTGAGATTAATTACCTCTATAAAGGCTACGTCAGACAGGTTACTAAACACATGCAGTGTTGGGTTCGCATCTAAAGTGTTACATAAAAATTTACTCAGTTGGATTTTCTCTTACAATAATAAAAAAGGGCAATTCACACAGCACATGAAGTGTTCAATTAGCTTCCACATTGTTGAATTAATACCTAGGCATGCATTAACATTTACAGTGGTGTGTTATCTTTTACAGTGTTGAATTAACACATACAGCACAGTTTAAATACCAATATAGCACACTAAATTAGCTTTTATATTCCTGATGAACACTTGAAATCATTTAATTCAGTCCCATATTGTTGAAATTCTTTTTACAGTTTTGATGAAACACTTACAGTGTTAATTTAACCCTTACATTTGTGAAGTGGGACAGTTTAATTAAACAATAGAGTGATTCAAATTTCTTTTTGTTGAATTAGCTTTTATTATTGTTGGATAAACACCTACTGCAGGATCTTGTACTTTTATTGTTGAACTAGCACATTTTAATTAACCCTTACGGTATTGGATTTGCTTTTACAGTGTTAATATTTCCAGTAATAAATTAGTGTTTGGTGTTCAACTAATACTCACAGTGTTGAATAAGGACACGTGAGTGACACATTAACAATAGATTAACTCTTGTAGCATTCAGTGAACATCTACAGGACTTTTGAACTCTAAATACCCAAAGTGTTGAATTGATACTGGCAAAGTTAAACACCATATACAAAAGCTTGACCTTTTTCAGTCTTAGAGAAACGTTGTAATTAACAATAAGTGTGAGTGTTTAATTAACAAAAGTATTTAATTTGAATTCTTTTAAAGAAGGAAAACATTCAGATTTCTAAATAATACATAAGACGTTGCTGAGAACTTGAGTCGAAATCATTTTTAAGAATGTACATTATTAAATTAAATACTTGAATTAAATATATATTTTGGTGCATTTTATGATATTCAGTGCTCAATCAGGAGGATGAAAATCTACATTATTTGTTTTGAGAAGTGCTTTAAAACCTATTGTGTCTTGACTTCCTTTCTACCCTCATCGTATAAAACATATGGTTAACATTCATCACTGTGCACTTTACCAGGACTATGTATATTTATATATAGATGATTAAGGTGGATGTAAAGTATGTTAAGTTGTACTAAAGTGAAGCGGCGTGAATACATCATAAAGAAAAATAGAATAAAATAACGAAATTAGAACATCACAAGGTTCAGCGTGATGGTGAAATGAATGCTCGACTTGTGTGTGTTTCGCTTCTATAGCTGAGTGGTTAAGTGAGTCTGAACACTGGAAGAAGTTTAGCATACACACTCAGTCCTGCGGATTAATACCCGTCTACACCGAGCCTAATGCTGTTTTCTGTCTGGTAATGAGCCGAGCGTGGATTGTAACTGAGGTGTGTATGTGTGTGAGAGAGAGAGACAGAATGATGGTGGCGCTATCTTTCTTTTTTTTTTGTCCCAAGGTTAGAGCAGCTGTGCGTGCATAAGTGTGTGTGTGTGTGTGTGTGTGGTGATCTGCAGGCAGTGTGTTGGGTGGAACGTTGGAGCTGCAGCAGACATCAGCCCTGTGCTTTGACTCCGTGCTGGCTGTTTGCTGCATTCCTTTGACCTCTCTTCACTAAAACATCACTGCTGATAGTGAAAGCACACACACACACACACACACACACACATCTGTTGCCTGTTGAGGACGTACCCGAGCACCCTGAGTGTTTATTAGAAGCTACGACAAACGAACCAGCAAGATTACTTACATTTTTAAGTTGATGGTGTTCTATCAAGTTATTATTAATATTAAACTCATTTAATTGTGCTTGAATTATCACACAATAAGTGTGTTTGTGTGTGTGTATGTGTGTTCGCCCTGCGATGGATTGGCAGGTCTTGTGGAGATGAATAAACACCTACAGTGTTGAATTACCTCCTGCTCAGGGGTTAAGGATGGAACCACTGATCAGAAGGCCCCAGGTTCAAACCCCAGTACCACCAAGTACCACTGTCGGGCCCCTGAGCGAGGCCCTTAACCCTAAACTGCATACTGTATATGTGTAATGAGATAAATGTAAGTCATTCTTGATAAGGGCGTGTCCCAAACGCTGTAAATGTTACACTGGTAAATAAACACTGTTTATTGAAGACTGTGTCGAATTAGCTTTCACAGTGCTGATTAATGCATTAAGATGAGTTAATTAATTAGCCTTTTATACTGTTTCATCAACTTGCACAGTGTTTATGCAATGTTCAGTGTTTAATGACCTCTTTCAACAGGGAATGAAGGTTGAATGCCGGTGCTGAATTAAAACACACACAGTATAGAGTTAACACATTAATTATAACACAATGGATTTACGATTTTAGTTAACTCTTGGTTTAACAGTGTTGAATAAGGGTGCTTTGATTAATGTATATAATGTTAAATTTGCTTTAATGGTGATGTCATTTTTAAAATTGATTTAAATCAGGCGGTGTAGTGGTTAGCGCTGTCGCCTTGCACCTCCAGGGTCTGGGTTCGATTCCCGTCTCTGTGTGCATGGAGTTTGCATGTTCTCCCCGTGCTTGGTGGGTTTCCCGCTTATTGGCATCACCATGTTTTCCAGTAGGGATGGTGTTAATTAAGCTCTACTGCCCCACACATAGAGTTTTAAACCATCCCTAAATACAGTATCTCTCTCTCTCTTGCTTTTATCATCGCATCATTAAAAAAAAAAAAAAAAAAAAAAAAAAACACAATTTGATCACTGGATTGCTCTTCTGCTTGTGTTCATGATGTTCGTCTAGCCACGCCCCCCAGGTGTTTGCTGCACCTTCACTACGTTCTCAGCCCATGTGCTCATTAGCTCCATCAGAGTGACTGGTACCAGTGGTGCAGCCTCACTAATCCGACAGTGCTTGCTGGGATAGTCACCTTTTTTAGAATTTTTTTTTTTTTTCCCTCTTAAATGAGTTATGAAATTCCTTTACAGTGTTGTTACTTTTTTTTTTTTAACACTGACCATGTCTGCAGTCACAGTTTTTGAAGGTCAATTTTAAGTCAATTACATCCTCATATCTTCCAGTGTTGGATTCGAATCTGGATCTGAACTCCTGGCTGAGGAGGTCATTAAATCATTATCTTTGGAAATTGACGGGAAGTGACCATAAGTTTAGAATAAACATACTGACAGGAGGAATATATGTGTGTGTGTGTGTGTGTGTGTGTGTGTGTGTGTGTGTTATTTAGATAAAGCAGATCAATTCCAGAGGGGGTGAATACTTTTGCAGATGCGCAGAAGCATGTGTATATCCATGTGTATGTGTGTATTGTACTATATATCTATGTGTGCATGTGTATTGTATACTGTACTGTTTATTTGTGTGTGTGTGTGTGTGTGTGTTCTCAGGTCACTATGAACAGAACAGCGTTCCATTATTGAATACACTGGTGACCTTAAACAACAACACGCGCATACACAAACACGGAACACAATATAATGTTGTGTGTACACATACACACGCACACACACACACACACACACACAGTCACACGCGCCCACACGCCCACGTGCTTGGTTCCCGTCTTAGACCATTTCGGGGCACTTTGCTTTGTCCATCAGTAAACAATGGAGATACGGCACAGTCCTGGCAATCACAAGGACAATGCCACTCGCGTCCTTGGATTCATAAAAAGTATAAATATATTGACTAAAGCAGCAGCAGATTATTTATTACTGACAGGAAGAGGCTCCACACTTCCTCCCTCAGTGCCTGAGTTCATCTTTAGACTTTTCATTGACGCCGGACGTAAGGCTCAGCTCGGGCTCTGGATTAAGTGCTTTGTAAACTTGTGTATTGTTTGGTGTTTCTGTGAGACAGAAAGCCGAACCAGAGCGGTGCTGGGCGAGTCCGGGGTTCGAGTCCTCGCGCTATCATGCGGCAGCTGGTTCGAAACATTGCCAGCAAAATCCATCCATCATCCCCCACAGAGCCAAGGCCACAACGAGCCGGTAGGTAGTGCAGGCTTACAAGTATGGACACACACACACACACACACACACACACATATCCTACAGTAAAAATCCAACACCAGGATAGATCTGCAGTGTTGGCTGAAAGTATTAAGCCAACATATGCCATGTTTTCTGGCTCACTCTCTTATAGAACAATTATATCAAATTATGTTCATGGATGGATGGATGGATGGATGGACGGATGGACGGATGGATGGATGGATAGATAGATAGATAGATAGATAGATAGATAGATAGATAGATAGATAGATAGATAGATAGATAGATAGATAGGAAATTCCAGATTTTTTTTTTTTTACATTGTCATTATAAAACAAAAAGAAATGTCATTAAGCCATTAAATTTTCCTTTTATCTCCAATACTCCTCAGAACCTCCAGTGGGCCATGAAGCCACAGCTCAGGAGCCACAATTTACTAATATATGTATTTTTTAATAGTTAATTAAATATTTAATTTTTAATAAAGGTGAAAAGTTCTGGAGCACTCTCACTCATTCATCGTCTGCCTTTAATTCTGAGATGAAACAAAACAAAACAAAACAAAACAAAACAAAAACTATGGTGAAAGTAAATAAATACCTTTCAAACAAACGCCACATTTCCCATGATCTTTAGATGTTTTTAACATTTTATTCACAAAAATGTAAACAATCAGAATGATTTTCCAGTCTGTATACGATTAATGGCTCAAATCTGAATTAGATTTTTCTATTTGTTTGCTTGTTTGTTTGTTTTTAAATTCATGTTTATCTTCTTTTTATAATGCAGACCTACTAACAGACTAACCAAGCTCCTCCGAATTTAGAACTTTGTGCCAAGCTTCAAGAACAGAGAATCACAGAACCACCATTTATGGGCAAAACAACAATTAAAAAAAAAGACACTTTCACTTTCAATGTGATTATACTGTATCTACTGATTAGCGTACAAATTGCAGATGTGCCAAATGACATGAATGGAAACAAAGTAAATGAAAACTGTATATATTTTGCATGCTACTGTATACTATTAAACAGTATGACTTGCTTCTACAGAATAACAGAACCCAGTTCTGAGAGTAAAAACTCTCTTTATTTCTCTATATAATCACCTGCTACACTAATGCACTCATCACAGTGATTTACTAGCGCTTGGATACCATCAAGGTAGAACGTTTTTATAGTACGCCTGAGCCATGCTTCACATCTGAAACGCCGGCCTCCCAGGAACTCCTTAAATGTCTTGTAATGTGCAAGTCAAGTAGTTTGCAGTATGAGGTCGTGCCTTGTCCTGATTTAACTAAACGCCCAGAGAAACTCTGATAAAAAAGGCAGACATTTTGCTTGTTAACTGCCAGTGAACCTCATTAATATATACGAAAATATATTTTTATAAATCTGTTTTTATATGTTCTTTAAATGGAGGCCAGTCTTAAAAAACGTGTTTTCTCTGAGTGCCTTCCTTTGCAATGCCCTACACAAACTAAGGATATAAGCAGGAGTATACGGTATTTTGGTGTAAGTGGCTTTGTGAAGCTCTAAGAGGTTTGGGCTTAGGAACAAATTAACAAAGTGGAGGCTATTAATATTAATGTGAGAAGCTACAGGACATCAGATTGAGTACTGAAAATAAAAATAGTCGAATGATAAGTCCCCCTTTCCTTTTATCTCTCTGCTGCAAAGGTGCAACATCCTTCCAGAACGCTACTAGTACAAAAACCGTGTGGAGCGAAGTGCAGGAGGAAATCCTATCCACGGAAGATGGCACTTGGAGGTACTCAAGAAGAGAACTCGCATCTAGCAGAGCAACAGCGGAAGTCTTTCATCTTATTCTTCTTATACTGCTAGCTCTGAATAAAGAGGCTAGTGTAAACTCATTAGCGTTGATCCACATGAGGGGACGTGGGAGCTTCACCCAGCTCTGTGGATAAGGGACATGACATGGCAGCCTCATGCTTAGAGATATTATACACAGTTGGTGACGGATGCTGCTCCTGTTATATGATATAATGTATATATAAGATTTTGGGGGCGTGGCCTGCATCCAAGCAACAATATATACAAATATATCCAAGCAAAGAAATATACAAGCAACGATTAAAGTTTATAGAGATATGTGTGTTGTAAGAGGGTTAATACAAAATCTCAATTTAAAAAAGGGGAAAATATCAATTTGTATAACATCACAGGATATGTATTGCTCATCATGCAACGAATTTAACACCAACTTGTGCACGCAATAAAACAAAAAGTTTCAAGAAGGATGTGCTCTTTATTCCATTTTTCAGTAGTGCGACTTTTGATTAAATTAAATATCACTAATGTTTACTGTCTGATTTTTACAGTGGTTAGCACTGTTGCCTTGCACCTCCAGAGTCCGGGTTCGTTTCCCAGCCGGGTTCGATTCCCGTCTCTTTGTGCATGGAGTTTGCATGTTCTCCCCGTGCTTCGTGGGTTTCCTCCGGGTACTCCGGTTTCTTCCCACAGTCCAAAGATATGCAGGTTAGGCTAATTGGTGTTCCCAAATTGCCCGTAGTGTGTGTATGAGTGTGTACGTGTGTGTGCCCTGTGATGAATTGGCATCCTATCCAGGGTGTACCCTGCCTCGTGCCCTAAGTCTCCTGGGATAGGCTCCAGGTCCCCGCGACCCTGAATACAGGATAAAGCGATATACAGTAGAAGATGAGTGAGTGAGAGTATGAAATGTGAATGAGTTTGAATCAAAATGATAAGACCGTCCCTGATGAGCGAGCCGAGGACGACAGCGACAGTGGCAAGAAAAAACTCCCTGAGATGGTAATAGGAAGAAACCTTGAGAGGAACCGGACTCAACAAGGAAACCCATCCTCATCTGGGTGATAACAGATAGCAGGGATTGATCTGCAACATACTGTGTGAGACTGGAAGTGCAGTATAACAGGAGATGTGTTTAAGTTAATATGTAATATGCGTCCAGTTAGTTTTTGGAGTCTCAGATAGACTATAGGAAACTCCTGTCATAAATTATCGAGCAACCTTTACAAGTTACAAGTCCTCAGAGAACAGCTGTCTCCATCAGCTGAGTATAGGACCGTCTTTGTCACCGTCCCCAGTCACCACACGTGTCCCAAACAGACCACACGGGGCATCCATGCGACGAGATCTCCAACCAGAGGGGGTCTGGATCACTGGCAGCTCAGGAGCGACATGTGTAGATTGACAGAGAGACAAAGGGACGGAAAGAGAGAGAGAGGAAAAAAGGAGAGAGCAGAAGACAAGAAGAGATGGCAGTTGGGTATGGTCACAGCCACACAATTTATAAAGTGAATGTATATTTAATGGCATTTTCTATTCCATTTCTATTGTCCCATAGTCCCAAATTCAGATAATCCATTCCACCTTAATTTATGATTCCTTTGGGACCGGCGGCTTTAAAAACAAAACTGAAAGTGGCTCCCTTTTCTTCTTGCTAACATTCCTAGGGCCCATAACGCTATGTCATGCAGTTCGTATGCCGAGGTACCGCTGTACTGTACATAATGTGTCATCAATGTGACAATCTTATTCTTCCGCTTCACATGGTCGAGTAGGTGAACTCAAAGGAAGAAGAAACGATGTGCTTGCAAAACATGAGTATTTGAAGAAGGATTGTCATTTCAGCAAAAACTGAGATTTGTTTTTTAAGGAACTTATGCATTTTAGCCTGTGTAACATTTGTACGCTCGACTAATTAGCTAAAAAAAAAAAGTGTGAATTCTGCGAATCAAATCAACCAACAAACGATCAATTCGATTAGATAACCGATTTAATTCCTATAGCAAATCCTATGATTTCTTTCCTGTCCACACGGACCCGACCGGCTGTCTCATCGCAGCATGTGTACATGGCCGTGTGGTGACAAAACACATATTCTGATATAAAAATCACTGGCCACGCCTTTAATCAGACTTGTTTTATTTTTATTTTATTTTAAACGCCGCACTGTTTTGTCTCCTTCATATACACACCCATGTTTGCAAACACACACACACACACACACACACACACACACAGTCTGAGCGAGTGTAGCTGGAGAGTTCTGGATCATTAGTAAGCACTACAGTAAATAAGTGTTTTTTTAGTGTTTTAGCCTTGAGGCTAACAGGCCTATCGGAGAGCTCGAGTGTGTTATCTCTGCGTCTGGCTGGGTGTCCTCATAGGCACGCTCCTGAAGTGTGGCTGCTACAGGTGTGGTCCTGTCTCTCTCTCTCTCTCTCTCTCTCTCTCTCCACATCTCTTTTTCTGTCTCTCATCTTCTTACCCTCGACCCTGACACACGCCAAATCGTTTGCCATCAAGCATACCACACGCACAGTTCACACACACACACACACACACACACACACACACATACACGAGCTGAGGCACACGCCACCGTCTCCCCCCTACACCGTGACCATGACACACACCAAATCTCCTAATCGCACACACACACACACACACACACATGCACACACACCTCCACTTCACCTCTTCTTCACTCACAAGGCTACAGCATTCTTCTGATGCTTCTCTTTCTCAACTCCAAACGCTCCAGTCTTTTGCAGAACCCTAAAGACGGGTCTGAATTTCCTCCTCTCAGGTCACATAGTCCACATTACTGCCCTTCATGAAGTTTCCGCTTGTTTGTTGTAAATTACTGCATCGATTAAGACCGACTCATGGCCGAGGAATGATGAAGTGTGAAAATGCAAGACAAACTAACAGCCGAACTGTTTTTATAGCACAAAATATTATTACTCCCACTAACCTGTGTCTAATAATAAAAAAATGTGAAAAGTTTATATATATATATATATATATACATTACTCACAATAACTTAGGGATATTGTTATTTACATGAGTGCTTTTCTTATTTGCTCTGAATTTGAATGAAATAAGTAAAAGTCCCCTTTGATGTTACTAATAATGTATGATAAGAAACACCATTTTCATTAGTTTAGTATTTATTCCCCCATAAATCGACAATGTCAGTAGCGGGTGTTTCCACCATTTTCCGCAATGACAAAGTGACGTCGTGTAATCATGGCTGTTTAAATGATGAACTTGGAATGACTTACTGACAACACCAGCTTTTTAATCCCACAGAATGTTGAAATTGATGCCACATTGAAAAAGGTTGTCTTTTGGGATCGGCCCCAATATAAGTTACACCTGTACACAATGAGACCATTACATGTGTCTATCACCCCAACACAATTGCCTCCCTATCCCCAAAATGTCTGAAGTGAAACAAACACTGTGTGTATGACATCCACTAAGCCTCTCACAATATCCCTAACTTATTTCGAGTAGTGTATATAAAGAGACTTTGTAATATTGTACAGGATATTAAAGCAGTGATAAGTGGAGACCTTGCCGCCTCTGATAGCCCACGCTGAGCCACGGTGCCTCCGCACATCAAACAGGCTCCTCTCCCGGGATCTTTTTCTTCTCTTCCTCCGGCTCCCACTATAAACCCCACTCCTCTTTCCTAAAGGCCGTCTCCCGGCAGGTGTCAGCGCGAAGCTCCGTCCGCGACTCGCACTCAGGGTCAGCAATACGGCAGAAAGAAAAGGGAAAAAAAACAACAACACAGAGAGCCTGGATTAGGTGGAAATAATTGTTCCAGCAGAGCTAAATACTTGGTCAAATTAAAAAACATTGTGCTTGATTTACATAAAAGTAAAAAATAAAATAAAAAGTTTAACACGCAACATTTAACTTTAAGTTCGGGATCTAATTAGCTTTGTTAGAGAATGTCATTAAGGCCTGCTCTGATTATGCCATAATCTGATTACAATTCAACTGATAGATAGATAGATAGATAGATAGATAGATAGATAGATAGATAGATAGATAGATAGATAGATAGATAACATGAGAATTAAATTTTTTATTGTGGAAGGAGTCTCCAGTGTCAGCACTTTAATTGGGGGAGGAGGCTACACATTGTGATTCCTTGCTATTTTTGATTTCTTTAAAATTTTAGTTTTCGTTTAATTTTATTACACAATGTTTAACTTTGAGTTAAAGAATGTGTTTGAGATTTGATTACGCCATACTTTAACTACATTTAAGCAGATAGCCAGATAGATAGAGAAATAAAGAACGATATTAAATATAGATAGATAGATTCCTTTAATTCAGAAATAAATAAGAAAATTAAAATTAGAATTGAAATTAAGAAATGTATTATTGTTTGTTTTTTTATCTATGGAAGTAGTCTTTAGTGTCAGCACTTTTTTTCTTTTTTTTCAACAGTTTTCCTGTTTGTTTTATGTTTATAGCTACTACAATATGAAACATTGTAGCTAATTGCATTAAATGTACGTATGAATAAAAGGTGGCGGAGGGGAATAATTCATCATGGCGTGTTAGCAGGAACTCAGCTTTATCACACTGTGTTACTGTTGTTGATTGTTTTCCTGTGGAGTTTTATTTCTTGCAGAAGTCTGTGATGATTATGAGTTAATCCAGATCTCTGCAGTTATACACACACACACACACACACACTGACTGAAGGGACGATGGAGAGAGCAGCGCGAGGGCTGGAGCGCACATCGTCCGCAGCAGCAGCAACCTTGAGGAGAGGGTACAGGAGTGAAGGTCAGATATGAGAGGGGCTTCGTCCTGGAACAGTTTGTTAAAAGAGAGAGAGAGAGAGAGGAAGAGTGGAGCAGAGGATGGAGGGTGAAGGAGGAGGGGTTTTGTCGTTTGTTGATTGGCCTTGAGCGGATGCTTAATGTGCTCCGGAGCCCTGGCCACGTGGGGAGCGCTGATGTAAATGCTGACAGCTACGAATCGGCCCTGAGATAACCCAAACACAGCGCGGGTCAGCGAGGTGCAGGGAGACGCTGCTCTCTGCTCATCTCTCTTCCTTTCTCTCTCTCTCTTCTTCCCTCCCACACACTTTCTGTTCCCTCGTCCATTGCTCACGTGCTCCTACACACACACCTGGAGCGAACCATAGGGTCCCTGTTGAACGCAAGTGGCATCAAACCAACATGGCGGCTCTGAGCATTTAGTTTACATTTGTTGTCCACTCAGCCAATCAGGTTGCATCAGTGCAATGAGATACACGACAAGAGCTTGTGTTAATGTTCACATCAAACTTCAGATTGAGGAAAAACTCATTTCGTGAAAAAAGCAAGAAATGTAAATGTAAGTATAAATAAAAGAATTTTATTATATATATATATATATATATATATAAATAAAAGAAAGGTTTTGTCTGTACATTATATTGTTCATTTATATCTTTACGTTTGATCATTGGAAGACCCAAAACCAGCCTTAGAAAAAGTTATGTCTGTCTATTTCTCGGTCCGAACAGATTTTGTTAGAGCATCACACAAAACCGTCTGGACAGAATTTCATGATGCTTTGGCAGTTCTTAGGTTTTTGCCTGCCCTGTAAATAAAATCAAAATGTTGAGTAGAAGCGCAGTAATGAACAGTTTCGTGCCAGATAATAAACCGCAAGTTATGACAGAATATTGCGCTTCTGTTAAACTGTGGGCGCGTCCTAAAAAAAATTAAATGAAACTTTTGCAGTATTCAGAATTCAGCCTGAAGTTTAACCTGCACCATAAGTGAAATCAAAGTGTTGAGTAAAAGTGATGTTATGAACAGTTATGTGTGGAGACTTCGGTGGAGCTTCTCCCCGCAGGCCATACGGTCTCTTAGTCAGTACACCACACAGTACTGATCCACACATATGGTTTTTACACTCACTCTGGACATACTGGACATTCGTTTACACTAGCGGCCACTGCACAACTACACTTCGTGGTCGTTAGTCAAATCACTCTGTCACAAGCCACTTTAAATAAATCACTTTGAAGCATATTTGCACTGCACAAGAGACTTTAAATATGTGGATTGCATTGAACTTTATTCCACAAAAATGACATAATCTACACCAACTTTGTACAGCTGTTTCTTTTGTTCTATATTTCTTCATATATTTTCTAGATTGTGTATTTTTGTTGTACATTTTTTTAATGTTATTTTATTTTAACTTAAATTTTATATTTTATTTTATTCTTTCCCAGTTAAATTTACCTTTTATTTAATTTTTCATATTTATTTCTTATTCATAATCTTTAAGGTCACGAGCAGTTGTCTAAGCATTCCACTGCATATCGTACTGTGTATGTGACAAATAAAATTTGAATTTTATTTAATAATCCACTTTAAAATAATCTACTATCAATGTAAACAAACACCTGCACCAATAGATATTAATTATTAAAGAAATAGATAGATTAAATTATTAATATTTTTACTGGGATTAGTTCATATTGTCACTTTGGCTGAAATAACAGCGCTGAAGTGGTATAAGTGAATTTCAACACGCTGGAGTGGTTTTAAGACAAAACTTCATCTTTATCCAATCTACTTTTTCCATTTCTCATCTGTGATTCACTCTACGATTACCGAACAGGGAGTGTATTTGTCTGACGGTGAAAGAAAGAAGTACAACTAAGTGTAAACAAGGCGTAAGATACTCAACACACAGACATGTACGTGGGCTTCAACCTGAAATAATAATATCGCTGATTACTTTAAAGATCAATCAAAAAAAAATTCTAAAACCTTTTTTGTTAACCGTCTACCATGCCCATGCTTACCAACACTGGTTATAAATAAATGTATAGATACTGGAAGCACCGGAGTAACATAGCAGCCTTTTTTTTTTTTTTTTTTTTTAAGTGGCTTTGTGCCTTTTTCTTTTCCTTCAGACAGGCGTTGATTCTGTATTCAGCTCATGAAAATAAAAATAATACTTTGTTTACTAACTCTTGTATCAGTATCTATGTTTAGGTTGCTGTGGACTGGATTTGGAGTGTAAGGATGTTGGAGTCCTTCAGCTCTCTCAGGTACGTGATGTCTTCAGCGCAGCGCTTTTCTCCGCAGGAAAACATCTCGGCACATCTAGGATGCTTTGTCTCAGCCGCAGTGTGTGCTTTGTGTTTCTCATGTTTGCTCAGACATGATAATAAAACACAGTAGATTCATGCTGCAGATGTTCCGTCATCCTTACGCAGGTTTCTTCCCAACGGCCTCGTCCCGAATCCCTGAGCAAGCGAGGTGCAGCTGAGAGAAATATACGTAGCGTGTAAAAGTTTTCAGATTAGAGTGGAGAACATGTTGCAGTATAGATTTATTATCGGTCACACTGAGACACTTTAATCCAGATTGCATGCTGTTTTTTAAGGGTGCTGGATGAAAATGAATGAGTGTGAATGAGAGAAGAAAGTGCAATAAAATTAGCATCTTAAAAAAATGAAAGAAAGAGGAGGTTTCAAAGCAGTACAAATGAACAGTGAAATGAATAAAATAACATGGAAATGGAAATCAAATTATAATTATTTAATGTCATGTATAAATACAGAATAATATCCACTGGAATATTGTTTCAGACTTCTTGAAAAACATAAAAATCCCAAACAGCCTTGATGAAGATTTCATGTATTTCACCTTTTCTCTGTTTATTAAAAGATATGCATTTTCTTTTGATCACTGATTTATTTCAATATATATTAAATTTCTAACACACGCACACACACACACAAAAAAAACTTTGATTATGTGGTGTGTGTGAAAATGATGCTATCAGGGAAGAAAAACTCCATACAGGGCATCTGGAAAGCATTTACAGCATTTCACTTTTTCCACATTTTGCCATGTCACAGCCTTATTCCAAAATCATTATTTTCCTCCAAATTCTACAAAAAATACCCAATTTGACAACGTAGAAGACATTTGTTTGAAATCTTTGCAAATGTATTAAAAATAAAAAACCAAGAAAAAAAATCACATATACATAAGTTCTCACAGCTCAAAATTGAGCTGAGGTGCTTCGCTTTCCCTTTCCACTGATCATCCTTGAGATGTTTCTACAACTCGACTTGAGTCCACCAGTGGTAAATTCAGTTGATTGGACAAGATTTGGGAAGACACACACCCGTGAAAGCTGTGAAGTCCAAGGAATTGCCTGTAGACCTCTTAGAGACAGGATTATATCAAGGCACATGTATCCCAATGAGCGAAGTGGCCTCCATCATCTGTAAATGGAAGAAGGT
The DNA here is from genome assembly GCF_024256425.1 of Clarias gariepinus. Classification (NCBI taxonomy): domain Eukaryota; kingdom Metazoa; phylum Chordata; class Actinopteri; order Siluriformes; family Clariidae; genus Clarias; species Clarias gariepinus. The sequence goes on along the minus strand of NC_071108.1, from coordinate 33,264,698 downwards.
TGGAACCACCAGGACTATTTCTAGAGCGGGCCGCCCAGCCAAAATGAGCGATCGGGGGAGAAAGGCCTTACTTTGAAAGGTCCAGCGTTTCTCTGTGGAGAGAGGAGAACCTTCCAGGAGGACAACTACAGTGGTGTGAAAAACTATTTGCCCCCTTCCTGATTTCTTATTCTTTTGCATGTTTGTCACACAAAATGTTTCTGATCATCAAACACATTTTAACTATTAGTCAAAGATAACACAAGTAAACACAAAATGCAGTTTTGAAATGATGGTTTTTATTATTTAGGGAGAAAAAAATCCAAACCTACATGGCCCTGTGTGAAAAAGTAATTGCCCCCTGAACCTAATAACTGGTTGGGCCACCCTTAGCAGCAATAACTGCAATCAAGCGTTTGCGATAACTTGCAACGAGTCTTTTACAGCGCTCTGGAGGAATTTTGGCCCACTCATCTTTGCAGAATTGTTGTAATTCAGCTTTATTTGAGGGTTTTCTAGCATGAACCGCCTTTTTAAGGTCATGCCACAACATCTCAATAGGATTCAGGTCAGGACTTTGACTAGGCCACTCCAAAGTCTTCATTTTGTTTTTCTTCAGCCATTCAGAGGTGGATTTGCTGGTGTGTTTTGGGTCATTGTCCTGCTGCAGCACCCAAGATCGCTTCAGCTTGAGTTGACGAACAGATGGCCGGACATTCTCCTTCAGGATTTTTTGGTAGACAGTAGAATTCATGGTTCCATCTATCACAGCAAGCCTTCCAGGTCCTGAAGCAGCAAAACAACCCCAGACCATCACACTACCACCACTATATTTTACTGTTGGTATGATGTTCTTTTTCTGAAATGCTGTGTTACTTTTACGCCAGATGTAACGGGACACGCACCTTCCAAAAAGTTCAACTTTTGTCTCGTCGGTCCACAAGGTATTTTCCCAAAAGTCTTGGCAATCATTGAGATGTTTTTTAGCAAAATTGAGACGAGCCTTAATGTTCTTTTTGCTTAAAAGTGGTTTGCGCCTTGGAAATCTGCCATGCAGGCCGTTTTTGCCCAGTCTCTTTCTTATGGTGGAGTCGTGAACACTGACCTTAATTGAGGCAAGTGAGGCCTGCAGTTTTTTAGATGTTGTCCTGGGGTCTTTTGTGGCCTTTCGGATGAGTTGTCTCTGCGCTCTTGGGGTAATTTTGGTCGGCCGGCCACTCCTGGGACGGTTCACCACTGTTCCATGTTTTTGCCATTTGTGGATAATGGCTCTCACTGTGGTTCACTGGAGTCCCAAAGCTTTAGAAATGGCTTTATAACCTTTACCAGACTGATAGATCTCAATTACTTTTGTTCTCATTTGTTCCTGAATTTCTTTGGATCTTGGCATGATGTCTAGCTTTTGAGGTGCTTTTGGTCTACTTCTCTGTGTCAGGTATCTCCTATTTAAGTGATTTCTTGATTGAAACAGGTGTGGCAGTAATCAGGCCTGGGGGTGACTACAGAAATTGAACTCAGGTGTGATAAACCACAGTTAAGTTATTTTTTAACAAGGGGGGGCAATCACTTTTTCACACAGGGCCGTGTAGATTTGGAGTTTTTTTTCTCCCTTAATAACGTAAACCTTTATTTAAAAACTGCATTTTGTGTTCAATTATGTTATCTTTGATTAATAGTTAACGGTTTTTGATAAGCAGAAACATTTAAGTGGGACAAACATGCAAAAGAATAAGAAATCAGGAAGGGGGCAAATAGTTTTTCACACCACTGTATCATGTAGCATCATACTCAAAAAGACTTAAGGCTCTATGGTCTGAGAGTCCTTTAGGTGTGTTTTGGCAAACACCAGGTGACTGTTATGTGATACTGTTACTGAGGAGTGGCTTCCGTCTGGCCACTGTACCATGCAGGCCTGATTGGTAAAGTGCTGCACAGATGGTTGTTCTTCCGGGAAGTTCTCCTCAGAGAAACACTGGAGCTGGAGCTCTTTCAGTCTGACCATTGGGTTTGTGGTCCTCACCTCACCTCCCTGACTCAGTTTGGCCAGTCGGCCCGCTCCAGGAAGAGTCCTGGTGCTTAATGGTGACCCCATCCCACATGACCTTTTTCCATCGCACCAAAGTCTAAATTTTATGACTGAGGCCTTTTTTTCCACACTAAAGATGTTTTTCTTATGGACACACAGCTGTTTAGTCTGAATCCTGTGAGTTTTATCACATTGCGTGTGTACGGACATGTTCTTACTTTCACTATATAAGAGCTCTGGTTTCTCATTTTTGCTTTTTTTGAATGCAACATTATCAAGGGTTTAAAAGATCTCTATGCAGGATATTTTCTGAACATATTTCTTCATTTTTCAGCACTATCCAATGTGTTGGACAATTCTTAACTCAATTCCAGTCATTTTAATTTTTTTGTTGCTGGATGCAGGCCAATAATTTAACCTGTTTAAAATGTAGACTCTTTTTTTGTCAGGCGGTGTACATACTTTTTTTTTTTTTTACAAACTGACTCAATAAATTTTCATCTGTTTCAGACCTTGAAAATGGTTTACATTTTTTAACAGCGGTTTATTTCTTCAAAATTGCTCTGTAGGTGATATGTAGTACACTATTTAAGGTATTTAAAAAAAATTATATCAAGCCATATACTGGAAAGCGATTTATATTTTTAATTCCTGCTGAGCTTGACTTGGTAAAAAAAACATATATATATATTTTAAAATTTTCTAAACTATCTCTATGTACATTACAAAAAAACATGGTCAGAGGAAAGTTTTTTTTTTATATTTTTCATAAATTTGTTTAAATTAAAGCACCAAGACACAGGACTTTTTTATATGCACCAGTTCAATGATGAAAATACTAATTCCCTATCCAAAAATATAATAATAATAATGAATGAATTATTAATGAATAACAAACAAAGAAGCGAAGAAAGAAAGTCTCACAAGTACATATAATGTCTCTAGATGCTCTAGATTGAGATTTTGATGTTTTTTTTAGTCTTGGCTGTGTAACCGTACCCGATTACAAAAAAAATAAATAAATAAATAATATAAAAAAGGTTCTAAATAGAAGTATTTTTAGTTCTTCTTTAGCCTTCAGTAATCTCAGAAGTTCATAGAAGTAAAGTCTACAAGTTCTCAGTGCTGTAGGGTATTTAAAGGGGGAAAAAAAGCTCTTTTAGATGCTTAATGGTTCAAGCTTTCAAAAGGGCTTTTGGCATACTTGGATCTTTTCTTCTGTGAGTACATTTACATTGATTCATTTATTAAACGCTTTTATTCAAAATGTGCAAATAGATAAGTGAAGAATTCATACCCTGAAAGAAAGTGGCATGATGGTCAAGGTGGAGAAAAAAAAGAAACCCTTTTCAAAGACACAAGAAAGAATCTGTAATAAAAGGGACAGTGTTATCTTACATAGAGTTTACGACAGAAACATGTTTAGACTTTTGTGGAAGGAATAAAGGCACGAGGTTGTGCACACCAAACATTTAGTGAGTGAGGAACGAGGACGCTTAATCAGCGAGATTTTCTGCTGCAAGAGCGCATTCAGATCTCAGAGAAGTAGCTGCTCAGAACCTGAATCCCTGGCTTGAAGTACCAGTGTGTACTTGTGGTCCCAGCGTATAAACTCTTCATGCTCTCTAACACACCGAGTCCAGTCCATAAAAATGTTTATGGTCGACAAGGTGATGAGCTCGGAAACGAATGATGAACCATTTTCTGCTGGTTTTAATTTTTGTTTTAGAGGCCAAAGGATCTAGGTTGTAGCCATCATTTAATGGCAACAACATTTGCACAGATTGTTCCAGAATCTCTTGAGGAAATAATACCCAATATTTCAAGAGAAAAGACTTTTGATATTTCCTGACATTGCCTGAGCATCACTTTTCCATTAAATACAGAAAATGGTTCCTCAAAGGCTGGTAATGGTTCTAGCTTCCTCAGATGCCTAAAATGTTCTTAGTGATATCTTAGTGGTTAGCACAGTCACCTTGTACCTCCAGGGTTGAGAATTCAATTCCCGCCTCGGGATCTGTGTATGTTCCCTTTTAAAGGCTACACTCAATGCTGCGTGAAAACGCTATGGGAACATCTTGTCATGTTGCCGGTTGTGAAGCATGTGTGGATCAAACACACCAGATTTTGGCTTATATAACCTCGGTCGGGTGACGTCATCTGATGAGACGCACCTGCAGGTTATAAATAGGAGTGAGCCGAAAACATTCCTCAGGTTCTTTGTCTTCACCGACATTGTGCGCATGTGCATGTCAGCATAAAATACATTTAAAACACATTTAAAAGCAGATAAAAGCGTAAAACTCACCAGAAATAATGGCAGAGTTTATAGCTAGATGTCCCTCTCCTTGTAAAAGTTTCCTTTCAGAGGGCGAAAGCTTCACTGCTTTGAATGTTTGGGTGAGAGCCTCGCTCTCGAAGGACTTAGAGGAGAGTGTGAGCACTGTGGTGATCTTCCGATGAAGTTGCTTCGCGTGCGCCTTGCGTTCTTTAAGGAACCACGAGCCACGCTGCACTCTTGGGGATCACAAGTTGATCTGGCTGAGGCACGAGAGACGAGATCATGAAGTCTCTCCTTCCACTTCACGAGCGCACTTTGGTGCGTGGGTGTACAGAAGAGATTCGTTCTCTTGCTTCTGTAGAAATGGAAGAAGCTACCTCAGAACGCTCCTCTAAAGATGATAGAGAGTATGAGGAGTTGCTTGAAGTTATAACACATGCAGTCGAACGACTGCACATTGATTGGCCACAGGAGCAAGCTCACCCAAAACAATCAAAATTAGTGTCGGGTGGCCAGGAGAGGGCGCCACAATGCCGCTCTCTCCCCTTTTTTGATGACCTCCATAACGAATTATCTTGTTCTTGGAATAAATCTTTCTCATCCCGTATTTATGTACCATCGACTTCATTCTATTCGAACATCGTTGATGCAAAAGCACGAGGTTATGTGGTGATGCCCCAGATAGAAGAGATGCTTGTGAGCTACCTCTCTCCTGGAACATCATCCTCATTAAAGAAGCCAACCCCTCCCTCCAAGCCGTGTAGAACTTCTTCTACCCTAGTAGGGAAGGCGTTACAAGCAGCAGGTCAGGCCGGCGGTTTTGCAGGCGTACCAGGCTGATCTGCTGAATGATTTGAGCACGAATAATTTGGCACTGTAAATCAGGAAGCATTCACAGAATTACGCCGGGCTACTGATTTGTCCCTAAACAAACAGCCCGTGCTATTGGCCGTTCTATGGCCTCCTTGGTGTCCGCTAAGAGACACCTATGGCTAAATCTGACAGGCATCAAGGATAAGGATCGAACATTTCTCCTTGATGCCCTTGTCTCACCCTCCGGCCTATTTGGCGACTAGGGTTTTCGAGAGGCTAGGCTATATGAACAGGCTTTTGGGAAATTTCTCCCACACCGTGCTCAAGAGTCGAGACCGTCGGCCACCCAGCCTCGACCAGATCTGATTCTCACCAGGCGAGAGGCGCAGAAGGGGTAGCGCTAGTAGCCAGGCACCCCCCATAAGGACTGGGGTACGGCTCGCCGCCCTTCACAGGCCGCCTCTAAAAGATCAGATCCCCGCGCCAGGAGTCCTAAAGGCTTACGCACCCAGGACCCTATTTGGCGACTAGGGTTTTCGAGAGGCTAGGCTATATGAACAGGCTTTTGGGAAATTTCTCCCACACCGTGCTCAAGAGTCGAGACCGTCGGCCACCCAGCCTCGACCAGATCTGATTCTCACCAGGCGAGAGGCGCAGAAGGGGTAGCGCTAGTAGCCAGGCACCCCCCATAAGGACTGGGGTACGGCTCGCCGCCCTTCACAGGCCGCCTCTAAAAGATCAGATCCCCGCGCCAGGAGTCCTAAAGGCTTACGCACCCAGGACCCTATTTGGCGACTAGGGTTTTCGAGAGGCTAGGCTATATGAACAGGCTTTTGGGAAATTTCTCCCACACCGTGCTCAAGAGTCGAGACCGTCGGCCACCCAGCCTCGACCAGATCTGATTCTCACCAGGCGAGAGGCGCAGAAGGGGTAGCGCTAGTAGCCAGGCACCCCCCATAAGGACTGGGGTACGGCTCGCCGCCCTTCACAGGCCGCCTCTAAAAGATCAGATCCCCGCGCCAGGAGTCCTAAAGGCTTACGCACCCAGGACCGCGTGAAAGCTACTGCCAGACATATCTCCCTGGGTGTTAAGAACTGTAGATAAAGGCTACAGGATTCAGTTTCCACATCGCCCTCCGCGTTTCAACGGCGTGGACTCCACTTCCATGAAACCGGAAAGTGCGCATCTGCTGACAGAAGTTGCGGGGGAATGGGGCCATGGAACATGTTTCCCTACCAGACAGTGAGTCATGCTACTACATTTGGTATTTCTTGGTTCCAAGAGGAACGGGGGGCTGCGTCTAATTTTTATTTTTTGCGGGCTGTACCGCTATCTAAAATAAATAAATACATTTTCAAAATCTTGACTGTCAAAGTGATTGCTCTCAAATGCTACCAAACGATTGATTTGTGACAATCGATTGAAGGACGCTTACTTTCATATAGAAATATTGCCACAACACAGAAGGTTCCTGAGGTTCGCTTTCGGGGGTGAAGCTTACCAGTATCGGGTCCTTCCATTTGGTCTAGCTCTCTCACCCGCACATATATAAAATGCATGGATGTAGTTCTGGCTCTTACGATTCCAGGGCATCCGTATTTGAATTACATAGACGACTGGCTGGCCCAGTCTCAGTAGCTAGCGCTTCAACATCAGCATGTTGTCCTAGCTCATCTTTGTTTCTAGGATTGAAACCTAAAAATCGAATCCATCCTCAACACCCTTAAGAAAATCAAGCTAGACCAAAAAGTGACCATCACTTTCAGAGATCTTAGCGCTCATGGCAGCTGTATCCACGGTGACACCTTTGGGCCTTTTGCACATGAGAGCATTTCAGTTGTGGCTAAGACAGGGGATTTCACTCTAGGGCCAATCCCCAATAAGGGTTACGCGCCAGGTGCTTTGTACCCTTCCTATGTGGTTCAGACCCCAGTTCCTGACTCTGGGTCCCACTCTTAGTTCGTCCTGCCGTCGCAGATGCTAACAACAGACGCTTCCCTCACGGGCTAGGGTGTGATCTTAGATGACCGTCCAGCCCAAGAGAACTGAAGAGGCTTTCTTTTCGGGTGGCACATCAATTGCCTCAAAATGAGGGCTCTATTTCTGTCCCTAAAGCACTTCCTCCAGCAGTTGAGAGGCTACCTTGTCCTAGTGCGGGTGGACAACACTATGGCAGTCTCATATATTAATCGCCAGGGCGAACTGTGCTCGCGCCGCTAGTTAGCTAGTGCACCAGGTTTCTCTCCCTCAAGGCGAGTTACATCCCAGGGCATATGAATGTGGGAGCAGTTGTACTGTCCAGTCAATCTCTGACACACAGGGAATGGAAACCCCACCCCGAAGTAGGCAGTCAATCTGGGAGAGATTTTATGTAGCAGAGGTGAACCTCTTTGCCTTGTAAGATCAGCAAATGTCCCCCCCCGGGTCTGGACACCTTGGCCCGTACGTGGCCAAGGTTACGCCTTTATGCATTTTTCCTGATAGCTCTGCTCCCAGAAGTCTTGGCGCTCAGGCGCAGGAGACGATATTTGTTACAGTTATAGTCTGGATGTTCATGCTACTCCGGCCTCATGGGTCCCTAAGTTAGCTGCCCAGGCATAGTTCTGAGACCTTCTCGGCCGTGTGCACACACGCTACACAACCTTGGGGTCCAGACACTTGCAGTGCTGTGGCGTTGGTACACTCGTTCCCATAGCGTTTTTACGCAGCATTGAGTGTAGCCTTTAAAAGGGAACATCTCGGGTTACTTTCCTGTAACCCTGTTCCCTGAAAAGGCAGGAATGAGGTTCTGCGTCCCAATGCCGCACTGGCTACGTGACCGGACGTCAGTTCAGACAAATCAAAATGAGGAATGTTTCCGGCTCACTCCTATTTATAACCTGCAGGTGCGTCTCATCAGATGACGTCATCCGACCGAGATTATATAAGCCAAAATTTGCCGTGTTTGATACACACATGCTTCACAACCAGCAACACGACAAGATGTTCCCATAGCGTTTCCACGCAGCATCTCGTTCCCGCCTTTTCAGGGAACAGGGTTACAGCAAAGTAAACCAAGACGTTCTCCTTATGCTTGGGGAGATTCATGTTGGATTCTTCCAAGTACGCTGGTTTCCTCCCACAGTCCAGAGACATTTAGATTAGGTTAACTGGTGTTGCCAAGTTGCCCGTAGTGAGAACGTTGACCGGCGGTCCCACCACAGTAAAATAGGAATAAATGGTAATCACCTTTTACCTCCACAGTCCCTAGATGGAATAGAGAGGTTTCTAGATGGATGAATGGAAACAAATAGTTAGATTCAGGTCAGTTTATGAGTAGGAACCAGTCTAGTTTAGAATTTTCAAAAAAAATAAAAAATGGTACATTTAACAGACACATCTGAGAAAGTTAACTGGAGCTAATATCCATAAGCAAAGCAGGTTCCTTAGAGGCCATGAACTAAACAAATTGATGGTTCATCCCTTTTTCATTTATTTCTTACAATAGCAGGCTTTGGCCTGGTGTCCAAGACCAGATGAAGTATGGAACTATGAAAAAGGGCAGCTGAAAGCTATTGGAGTGGAGTTAATGCTCAAGAGGGAAGAGTATAGCGATATTTGCCTACTCCACCAAACACTGTTTGGAACACTGCATGGCTTTGCTGCAAATCCAAAATAAGAATTTGTCCATATCCTGGTTTACCATAGGACAAACAAATGTTAACATTATTTGGATCAAGAAGCCTATTCACCAACTATACACCAAATAGCCAGTGGGGATGTTGAGGACTTGTCACCCAACTTGAGTTTGAATGAAGGTCCTGACTACACCCAGAACTATGACCATGCAAATAATGCTGTGTACAAGACCCTGACCTGAGCTGAACATACTTTACCCCAATTAATATATTTTCTTGACTCTCAATCATAAGTCAGCCTTGCCCATGCGCTGACTAAAACAGCTGAGTCAGAGAGACCCTTCAGAGTGACTCGTCTCTCTCTCTGTCACTGTCTCTCTCTGTTTATTCTGCCGGATGAGGAGAAAATCAACCAAGCAGAGCTATCACTGTACAAACATTCCACGGCCCGGCCTCTTCTGTTGCTGAAGCTGGACTCAGGAGGTGGATTGATGGGGCTCCGTTCCAGAGGCGTCACTCGATGTGTGTTTGTTTATGTGGAAGTGATAAAGCTGTGCCCAATAACAATGTCCATCGAATCCTGGTTATGGACTGGCTGCAAAGTCATATTTATTACATGTCCAGAATTTGCTGACTGGCCTTCTTGACCTATGGCTAAGTCGAAATGATATCAATTTAGCAAGAGGGGTGGTTTGAAAAACACACATAATTGTATTTTATGAGAAGGTTAAAGGTTGGAGAACTCAAAAGAATGACCTAATAAGTCTTCAGAAATTCTATTTGTGAACTCCTCAGTGGACATTCTTAATTAAACAGCACCTCCTGCCATGTCTTCAGGTTCAAATCTGAAGCCAGGACTATCTAAAATACTCAATAGTAAGATTAATGCCAGTATACTCCTTAAAGACAGGCAAGGGTGCCAGTACTTCACTCTTCAGTTAAAACAATGACGGTAAACTGTGATTTAATGACAGCTGCCCACCGAAACGCAGCCCAGGGTGCCAATACTTTCACCTTTGGTGAGCATAATTGTGAAGAATAGTCGAGGGTGCCAATAGTTTAATCTTCAGTGAGGGCAAATAAAAGAAAAAGATGACTGAATCCCATCTGCACAGCAAAACACAGCAGTTAAGGGTGCCAATACTTTTATTTTAAAGAAGAGCCTCACAGAGAAGAAAGTTAGATGGAAAATTTATGTATATAAAATTAAATGTAAACATAATTAAAACCATGAAAAACAGCTCATGATTAGCCATGAACTCTGCTTTATTTGGTGCATGAACTTGTCGTATATTATGTGCTGTTGTTTGAAGCTCAGACGTAATAAAACACTCTCTACATGCAGCTCATCTTGGACCTTGCCTTGAGCCACAAATTTCATTCCACTTCAATCCTATAAGAGTTTTAATTACAGACACGGTCACAAAGCTTTACAGAATTAATCAGCACACAAGAGGCGACAGGATGACGAGAGAGTCCGTGAAGAAACTTTGAGACTTTAAATGGAACTGATCCTCTTCTGATTAACACTAGATTAAAGAGAGACTAACTAGCGTTAGTACGTGGTGTTGACGCATAAAGAGTTTGTAGAAATAGTTTAAAAAAATCAAAGCTAATAATAATCTGCTTATCTTTAATGTCATATTATTATTTCTGGTTGAAGCCCACGTACATTTCTGTCTGTACGGCAGAACTCTCTGTCTAACTTATTAATACGAAGAAATCACATTCTGTAAGGTTGAGTATCATAACATCGCTTTTACTCAAAATTTTTGACTTCACTTATGGTGCAGGTTAAACTTCAGGCAGGTATTCAAGTACTGCAAAAGATTAATTAAATTCAGTCCATTTAAGATGTGCCCACAGTTTGACGCATGCTCAGTACGCTGTCAAAACTTGTGGTTTATAATCTGTCAGATAACTGCTCATAAACGTTTTTATTTCATTCATGAGGCACGTTTAACTTCAGACAAAAGTTCATTAAATTCTCTTCAGCCAGTTTTGTGTGACGCTGTAACAAAATCTGGCAGAGATTACATAGATACAGAGAGAACCTTTTTCCGAGACTGGTTTCTGGTCCTCCAGATTGGGATTGAGGTTGTAGGGTTTTTTTTTCTGAACTCTGGACTGTTTTCCCTGAGAGTCCAGGAATGTTTGGTGTAGAAGTGTAAATGCTGGAATTTAATCAGGGAACCAGCCAGAGGGACTATTTCTTTCCACAACAATTATCTGGGACAATTTTAAAAAAGAACAAAATTGAACAGTTCTGAGAACAGTTCCAGAAGATGGATTTGCACATCTCTGGTTTTCTAAAATCAGATGCCCTCCTGTGTCAAATGGAGAAAGAACAGAGTCAGGACTGGCCCATAGGTGTTAGCGTTAGGAGCTACAATAGTCAGGAAGTACTTGGGTACAAAAGCACACTTTGTAGATGAAGCTTGAATTTTTATACATTTACTTACATTAATTGCTGAAAATGGAAAAAATCCAACTTTACAGAGACTGACAAGCTATATTTTGCTTTCTAATATGGCAATGATTGCTTAATTGGGACGTGTCTCAAATAAAATATTTACTACTAGCATGGAAATGAGTCACGCTCTCATAAGCACGTTTTTAAAAAAAAATGTACAGCGGCATTTATTGAATTTTGGAATGAACAAAAAGTTTTACGTTACCATAAAGTGCACGGAATGAAGGCGTGAGATCGCGTTTATTAAGTAAATTTCAATTGCAGTCATAAGCACGTATTAATTTTTTTTTACAGTGCCACATGTGAAATTTTGAAAAGAATTAATGATTTTTGTTACCAAGGTTGATTTTTTTATGATATAAGGAAATTTTCCATTTAAATCAATTAATTAATGTAGTATATTTTCTCTTCCTGTGGATTAATTGCAATCAAACAAAGCCTACTGTATATGTCACCTCAAGCTCTCTGAAAACTTCATTAAAATTCATTCAGTAGTTTTTGTGATGTGTGCACAAACAAACAGACAGACAAAAATTCCAGAAACCATCTTGACGTGTTCTATTACTCATCTTATGTCCTCAGATTTTTTTTTTTTTACAAATATCTTCAAATGTACAGAACTTTAGACTTTTATTATATTTCATAATAAATAATTAATAGAGTAGAGGAATAATCCTACAGTAGAGGATTAGGGCTACTATAGAAATGTATTTTAAATCTGAATAATTTCTTAGTATTCTGACATTAATCTCACAATTTTGACTTCAGTCTCAGAATTCTGAATTATAAAAATTTAATGTCAAAACCTGGATGTTAGTCTTATAATTCTGTATTTTGACTTTTTCCTCTGAATTCAGACTTTACTATCATAATCCTGACCTTAATGCCAAAATTCAACGTCAATCTCAGCATTTTGATGTGCCTTTGATGTCAAATGTTGATGATAAAAATATATTTTTTCATAGTAGTCCAAATCATCTACTGTACAATTTAACTATCAGTGAAACAATAAAAATGTCAAAAAAATTGTTTTTGTCTTTCTTCCAAAATTCTGACTTTAAGCTCATAATTCTTTATGACTTTTTTTTCTCGGAAGGAGATTTATGTCAGAATTCTAAGGAAAAAGTCAGAACACAAATTGTTACAGTGGCCCTAATCCTCTACTGTAAAATTACTAGCTTTGTTTTGGCATCTATTTTTATTAGTTGATAAAAATTCCAAACACCATCTTGATGTGGTCTATTACTCATCTCACAAATTTTCACCCCCAATTCTTCAATGTACAGACTTTACACTTTTATTATATGTATACAGTAAATACAGAAAAAAAACACTTGTCTGGCTAATCACTGGTTAGTACTAGTACTGAATTAGAGTATAGAATAGTGCATGTGAGTATGTGATTTGAGACATGATGATAGTTTGGTTAATCAGTTGAGACGTAGTAAGACATGGTGCTTTGCTACCTCCATTACCTACGATGCACACGGCATGTCCACACAGACACAGAAAACGCTCAAGTCACATCACCACTGAGCTCAGGATCTTCTGCACATGTACTGAATACAGTATTTAGGACGAATCACAAGGACAAAAAAATTCCAAGCATGAACCAAGAAGGTCTGTAGAGCTGAGGGAGAGAGACAGAGAGAGACAGAGAGAAAGAGAGAGAGACAGAGGGAGAGAGAGACAGAGAGAAAGAAAAAAAAGGGAGAGAGACAGACAGAGAGAGACAGACGAAGAGAGAGAAAGAGAGAGACAGAGGGAGAGACAGACAGAGAGAGAGACAGACAGAGAGAGAGACAGAGAGAAAGAGAGAGACAGACAGAGAGAGAGAGAGACAGAGGGAGAGACAGAGAGAAAGAAAGAGAGACAGACAGAGAGAAAGACAGAGACAGAGAGAATAGACACAGAGAGACAGAGACAATGGAGGGAAAGAGACGCCATAGAAGCCATAACACTGGAGTTGGCAAGAATTTCAACCCTCTGCTCTTTACAGTCTTTATCACCTGCTGCATTTTTCTCTCAATTTTTTTTCTTCACATACTCTTTTTTTTTTTTTTTTGGAGGGATTGAAGGGGACGTTTCTCACCATTAAAGAAATACTTTAAGTTTTTGAAGTATTTCTGGTGTGAAATGTTCGGTCAAGACGCGACTCAGGATCGAGAACATAACACACGCACACGTGTTTCACAGTTGCATAAGATTCACATTTATTTGGTTTCAAGTCCTAAAACATTCTACACATGCTTTCATAACACGTATGGGTCACATTTTCTTTTCACAGGTAGTTAAAGTAAGAGTTGCGGATGAGAGAGGTTTGAGACGTAGCTTAGGAAAAGCACCTTAGACAGCACACAAGCTCCGTGTGTGTGTGTGCGTGATGTCGGTATGACTACGGGCCGAATCGGTTTCCCTCCATAGGGAGTGAATGATTTGATGATAAGTGAGAAGTGAAACATAGCTGTGTTTAAGTGTTTAAGTATTTTTGTTTTAAAAAAAAAAAAGTGTGACGTATTGCATGATGTTACAGAGCTGTAGTGTTGGTGAAGAAGCTGAGCTTCGTAAAGTTAATTACTTAAATCATCAGCACATCACATAGTTTTATTTAAAGTAGTTTTTAAAAAATGTTTTCCTAGAAGTGGCTTAAATTAGCAAACAAAGCAACTTTATATAGCGCTAAGAAAGTCCTTCAAAGAAATAAAAAAACAGAAAAGGCTAAAACAAAATAAGAAAAATTCATAAAATTCTCATAAACACTGTAAACATGGGAAATGTTTCTAATATTTCTAAAAACTGTTTTTTTATACCATTTTTACCGCTTGTAAACAGCAGTCATAACGTCTTATAACGAAAGTTATAAGTCTGTATTTTGACTTTTTCCTCCAAATTCTGACTTTACTATTATAATTCGGACCTTGATGCCAAAATTTTACGTTTTACGAATCTTTAATGTAAAATGTTAATGACTTTAATGTCAAAATTGAGGGGTTTTTTTTCTTTAAAAATTGTGACTTTATTTTAGAATTCTAACTTTAATGTCTAAATTCTTTTTTCTTTTTTTTTCTGAGCATCAAAATTCTGACTTTTTTCTTAAAATACGATTAAAGTCAGAATTTTAAGGGAAAACCATTGTCACGGTGGGTCAAATCCTCTACTGTAAAATTGAAAGCTTTTTTTTTATTAGTTGTTTTCACGTCATCGGCCACATAAACAGAGACTCTTTAATGTGTTGAAAGTTCCATCTGAACGCACGAACACAGCTTGTGTTTTTACAGCGCGTGTCTATTCCCTGAGACAGCAGCTACACGCAGAACCACTTCATCCGCCTTCGTTTCTTTTTCTTTCTTTTTTCATTTTTATTTTATATAAGCCCCAACATTCACCGTTGTGTCTTGCATTAAGGTTTCAAGTGTGTAAAACTGATAGCACTTTTGATAGTCGTGATGGACCAATCAGCATATACCCGTAACCATCGCATCGAAGAAGAAAAAAAAAAGAAGCTGATTGGCCCAAAAAGTGTCACAGCATAATAATGATTACACGGGTAAACAACGACACAGGAAGAAAAAAACATAATAAAAATAGTACAAAGCTTGTAAACAGCAGTCATTGAAATAATGCCAGCTATGACAAGAATTACATTCTTAATGAAAAGAATTTCACAAACAAAACAGTGTTTACAACAACAAATATAATACTGGTTATTTTAAAGCACGGAGTCATCATTGCACTGAGAAAATGTAGCGTAGAAAACGGAGCGGTGAAACATCTCGAGGAATCGAGCGGACGTTACTGAAGGAAACGCGTGTGCTGGTACAACCGCATAAGAGACACACAAAGAAACGGTCCGATGGTGCCATGAAACCAATAAATAAAGAGGTTGTTTTGTTTTTTTTTATAAATGAAAGTACGCAACATGATGACACACAAAAAAGAGGTAGTTTCAATGTAGAGAAATTGGATCAAAAGGGGGAGAAAACGTACAAACAATAAACAAACACAATCTGTGAGGACAACTCGAAAAAATATCTAAAAGTAAAACTTTCGAAAGAAAAAAAAAAAACGTTTTAGAGGGCAGATACCGGTTTAGCGGTTTAACAGTTTAACGGTTTAACAGTTTAACGCACGAGAGCAGTAAAAGAGGAAAAAAAAGAGAGAGAGAAAAAAAATCATAGGCTTCACTCGGGAGAGCGCGCTTTGTGAGAAAGGCCTTTGGCAGCGGGAAATTCAATGCCGCTAAACAATGCGCCCGTCGCTTATGGAGAACTTTCGAAGCTCTAAATGAATCACAGATGGCCTCTCTTATTGAGTCGTACAAGAGACGTAACATCAATCAACAAAGACGCAGAGGTTACAAAGGGGCTCACAAAGGGTCTTGGTACAGGGGTCTGTATGAAGTGAAGCATCTCTGAATTAAAAAAAAATAAAAATCCCTGAGCTTCAGAGAATCCTCACGAGGTTCATGAACCTACATCTCAACCTCGGCTGCCGGGAGGAATTTGTCGAATAGACCTCTGAGACACGTGTTCGAGAGTTCGACAGCACTTAAAAGCTAAAAGCTGGTGTGTGTGTGTGTATATGTGTGTGTGTGTGTGTGTGTGTGTGTAGTCCAAGATGTTAAAAAAAAAAATTATCTTGTTGAACGGTCCCTTGACAGAGCATCATGTATTCCTCAGCTCAGTCTCAAATTCAAACACACACACACACACACACACACACACACACACACACACACACACACACACACAAACACACACACGAAAGGAAAAAAAAAAGGGAAAAGTTCAGCCTGACCTCTGATAATGAGATGTCAAGACTAAGCCACAGGTCTTCACCCTATAACAAACACCAAAACCAAAAACCAAAAAAACTAACAAAAAAATAAAAGTGTCTACAAGAGTAAACACAGCATAAAGTAAACCCACCTAAAAGTCAAAAATAAAATGACTGAAGTAATGAATGAATCTGCTCTTCCCAAGCAATAAGTGAGAACATCTGGACTGAAGCTCTTCCTAAGCAATAAGTGAGAACATCTGGACTGAAGCTCTTCCCAAGCAATAAGTGAGAACATCTGGACTGAAGCTCTTCCCAAGCAATAAGTGAGAACATCTGGACTGAAGCTCTTCCTATGCAGTAAGTGAGAACATCTGGACTGAAGCTCTTCCTACGCAATAAGTGGGAACATCTGGACTGAAGCTCTTCCTATGCAGTAAGTGAGAACATCTGGACTGAAGCTCTTCCTATGCAGTAAGTGAGAACATCTGGACTGAAGCTCTTCCTACGCAATAAGTGGGAACATCTGGACTGAAGCTCTTCCTAAGCAATAAGTGGGAACATCTGGACTGAAGCTCTTTCTAAGCAATAAGTCTGGACTAAAACACTAAGCGGTGTTGTTACTTTAATCGTGTCTTTTTTTTTTTTCCTCTTTCAATCCTCTTTCTTATATCCCTGATTACTTTTGCTCCATTACCACTGAGGTTTAGCTGGGCCCGAGAGGCCTTGAGACAGAGGACGGGTATCTCCGGGCATCACCTTCGCCCGTCTTCTCTGTGACCCTCTGCTCGTCATTGTCTGCTGCAAAATTATGTAAACATTAGTCTGACTTTTTTATTTCTTTCCTTTTTTTAAACCATTTTTGGAATGTCTCGACTGTTAGCAACAAAACATCAAGGACGCCGCTCCGGCTAACCATCAGGTCTACGTGGCTGATATTTCACATCATCTGACAAACGCTCTGCCATAAAAATAAAAATAAAAAATAAGAAAAGATAAAAGAAAAAAAATATATTTAAAGAAAACAATCCATTCTTTGCTTTATAAAATAAAAAAGTCCCTTAAAGAAAAAAAAAGCTACTACAAACTACAACCTTACTACACCTACATTGTTGTCATATCTGAGCTTGAGTGACACCTTAAAAAAAAAAAGACTTTTTTTTTTTTACCCTGTTTTTAAATATTTTGTCCAGCATGAAAAAGGAGAGCAGGGCTGGTCGAGGACGCTGGTGGGAGACACTGGTGCACTTTCTCTTTAAGAGGTCCTCTTTTTTTAGTTACATTCACTCAGCTGAACAGTTTGCTCACTCCCTGCCAACCTTACATATATGTAAATATATATACACACACACACACACACACGTACATGTATATACATACACAGACATGGGGCGTTCGACTCAAACCAGGAAATTCCGGGTGAATAAAGGCGTAACAGTGGTCGACATTTACAGAAGACTTCAATCAAGCGCAGGTCGGTGATGAGACTCTTAGCCGCGGTAAAACATTTGAACAGTGCAAACGTTTTTTTTTAAAGAAGGTCGTACGTCCGTGAATGATGATGTCACTGACTGGCGAAAGAGACGCATCTGTCTGTGTGATCTGTACACACACTCATTCACCAACACCGCTTGCGCGTTACAGGAACTCGGCTCCGAGCCTTTTCCCACATGTAAGGGAGTTCCTGGGAGGCCAGTGTTTAAGATGTAACTTTCTACCTTGATGAGATCCAAGCACTAGTGCAACACTGTGATGAGTGCAGTAGTGGAGCAGGGGATTATATAGAGACATAAAGGGAGATTTTACGCTCAAAAGATTCCTGGTTTGACTCGAACGCCCCATGTGCATGCCTATGTGCGTATATTATATATATAAACTTGTAAAGCTGTCAGGTGAAAATCTTTCCCTCCTCACG
Organism: Clarias gariepinus; assembly: GCF_024256425.1. NCBI lineage: Eukaryota > Metazoa > Chordata > Actinopteri > Siluriformes > Clariidae > Clarias > Clarias gariepinus. Next base: position 33,246,817 of record NC_071108.1, on the reverse strand, counting down.
TCACCACTTCCCACTAATGTTTAGAAACTCCACGGAGCAGGCTAGGCAAAGGAAGGCGCGGCCACCGTGCTCTAGCATCAGATTCACTGTTGTCTTGTGATTTCTGACACCATGACACAAGGAAGGATAAAAAGTACGCCACGACGGTAGCCGAATTTCATTCTTCCATGCTTTACAGTGTGTGATGGACATTAGAGAAAGCGAGAGAGAGAGAGAGCGAGAGAGAGAGAGAGCGCTCTACCTGAGATTCTCACACACACACACACACACACACACACACTAAATCACCCATATATCTTTGTACGTCTGTTTCTATCAGCAACCCAAAAAAAAGTGAACTATTTTAAAAACTCCTAACCCTAGCAGTGGGAGAACACATTCTGCAGTCGGACGAGCGAGTGGAAACTCCGCCGCGGAGTTTGTGCATTTTGCGTACGAGCAGCAGCGATCGTGTGCAGTGTACATCAGAATACATTCAGCTCTGTCTGGTAATAAATAGAGAGAGGGGGAAAAAATTTAAACGTATAAAATAGCTGTTCAAATCACATTCATCATTTCTTTCTTTCTTTTTTCTCCTTTTTTTTTTTTTTTTTTTTAATAAACGGAGGTGAAACAACCCGAGTGACACCACAAGACAAAAAAAAAAAAAAAAAAAAAGAAAAGAAAAGAAAAAAACGTCTTCCCCTTGTGCATCGTTAGGAGACGAGAGTCGGGTCTTTCAGTTGGCAGGGGCGGAGCCTTTCGTCACGCTGGGGGAGGAGTTTGACCTGTAGGTGCTCAGGCTGGACTTACAGGAGTGCAGGACCGCCTTGAACAGCAGGGGGAGCTGCTCCAACGGAACGTTCACCAACTTCCCTAAGGGGGGGAAAAAAAAAGACAGAAAGAGAGAGAAGTTTTACAAATATTATCAGGTTTTCACCAGGAGTGTAGCGCAAGAAAAGCACATCCATCATGTAGGAAAAATAACAGCGTTTAGAACGTGGCGCATCATTACTGCACTTTTACACCAGGCTGTATGGCTAGAACATGTCCAGAGGTGACCTTGGGAAACGTGGCTGTATAGTGAATAGTGAATAGATTGTAGTTGAAATTTTGCTGCTTATGACTCAGACACAGTGTGTGTGTGTGTGTGTGTGTGTTGGGGGGGGTTATTACCAGCAATGCAGCGTATTTCAGGAAGACACATCATGATCTCTGGAAAGCGTTTGGGTTGGTGAGGGTATTTGTACTCGGTGTAATCCTGGCACACGTACCAATACCGCTTATTCAACTGCTCCAACTGTGTCACGTTAGTCAAACCTCGAATATCTACACACACACACACACACACACACACACACACAGAGAGAGAGTGGGAACAAGAAAAATGAGAGAAGGAAAGACAGACAAATAGAACAGTGTGTGCACAAGAGAGAGAAAGACAACATAAAGAGATAGAAGGACACAAAACAGAGAATATATATATAGAGAGAGAGAGTGTGGGAGAGAAAGAGAAAGATAAACAATGTAGAGAGAAAAAAAGTTGATTAGCCAACTCTAACAAGTATAAAGCAAGTAACTCTACAATAAATTTACACAGTTCTGTACAACATCTGTTCCCTAATGTATTGTGTTTCCTCTAAAACATACTACAGCACTGTTCCCCTAACGCATTGTGTTTCCTCTATACCGTACTACAGCACTTTCCCATAATGCCTTGTGTTTTTTCTATACCGCACTACAGCAGTGTTCCCCTAACACATTGTGTTTCTCTTTATACTGTACTACAGCACTGTTCCCCTAACACATTGGGTTTCCTCTATACTGTACTACAGCACTGTTCCCCTAACACACTGCGTTTCCTCTATACTGTACTACAGCACTGTTCCCCTAACACACTGCGTTTCCTCTATACTGTACTACAGCACTGTTCCCCTAACACACTGCGTTTCCTCTATACTGTACTACAGCACTGTTCCCCTAACACATTGTGTTTCTCTTTATACTGTACTACAGCACTGTTCCCCTAACACACTGCGTTTCCTCTATACTGTACTACAGCACTGTTCCCCTAACACACTGCGTTTCCTCTATACTGTACTACAGCACTGTTCCCCTAACACATTGTGTTTCTCTCTATACTGTACTACAGCACTGTTCCCCTAACACACTGCGTTTCCTCTATACTGTACTACAGCAGTGTTCCCCTAACACATTGTGTTTCTCTCTATACTGTACTACAGCACTGTTCCCCTAACACACTGCGTTTCCTCTATACTGTACTACAGCACTGTTCCCCTAACACATTGGGTTTCCTCTATACTGTACTACAGCACTGTTCCCCTAACACACTGCGTTTCCTCTATACTGTACTACAGCACTGTTCCCCTAACACACTGCGTTTCCTCTATACTGTACAACAGCACTGTTCCCCTAACACACTGCGTTTCCTCTATACTGTACTACAGCACTGTTCCCCTAACACACTGCGTTTCCTCTATACTGTACTACAGCACTGTTCCCCTAACACATTGTGTTTCCCTCTATACTGTACTACAGCACTGTTCCCCTAACACATTGCGTTTCCTCTATACTGTACTACAGCACTGTTCCCCTAACACATTGCGTTTTCTCTATACTGTACAACAGCACTGTTCCCCTAACACATTGTGTTTCCCTTTATACCCAACTACAGCACTGTTCCCCTAACACACTGCGTTTCCTCTATACTGTACAACAGCACTGTTCCCCTAACACATTGTGTTTCCCTCTATACTGTACTACAGCACTGTTCCCCTAACACATTGCGTTTCCTCTATACTGTACTACAGCACTGTTCCCCTAACACATTGCGTTTCCTCTATACTGTACAACAGCACTGTTCCCCTAACACACTGCGTTTCCTCTATACTGTACTACAGCACTGTTCCCCTAACACATTGTGTTTCCCTTTATACCCAACTACAGCACTGTTCCCCTAACACACTGCGTTTCCTCTATACTGTACAACAGCACTGTTCCCCTAACACACTGCGTTTCCTCTATACTGTACTACAGCACTGTTCCCCTAACACATTGTGTTTCCCTTTATACCCAACTACAGCACTGTTCCCCTAACACACTGCGTTTCCTCTATACTGTACAACAGCACTGTTCCCCTAACACACTGCGTTTCCTCTATACTGTACTACAGCACTGTTCCCCTAACACACTGTGTTTCTCTCTATACTGTACTACAGCACTGTTCCCCTAACACATTGCGTTTCCTCTATACTGTACTACAGCACTGTTCCCCTAACACACTGCGTTTCCTCTATACTGTACAACAGCACTGTTCCCCTAACACACTGCGTTTCCTCTATACTGTACAACAGCACTGTTCCCCTAACACATTGTGTTTCCCTTTATACCCAACTACAGCACTGTTCCCCTAACACACTGCGTTTCCTCTATACTGTACTACAGCACTGTTCCCCTAACACATTGCGTTTCCTCTATACTGTACAACAGCACTGTTCCCCTAACACACTGCGTTTCCTCTATACTGTACTACAGCACTGTTCCCCTAACACATTGTGTTTCCCTTTATACCCAACTACAGCACTGTTCCCCTAACACACTGCGTTTCCTCTATACTGTACAACAGCACTGTTCCCCTAACACACTGCGTTTCCTCTATACTGTACTACAGCACTGTTCCCCTAACACACTGCGTTTCCTCTATACTGTACAACAGCACTGTTCCCCTAACACACTGCGTTTCCTCTATACTGTACTACAGCACTGTTCCCCTAACACACTGCGTTTCCTCTATACTGTACAACAGCACTGTTCCCCTAACACACTGCGTTTCCTCTATACTGTACAACAGCACTGTTCCCCTAACACACTGCGTTTCCTCTATACTGTACTACAGCACTGTTCCCCTAACACACTGCGTTTCCTCTATACTGTACTACAGCACTGTTCCCCTAACACACTGCGTTTCCTCTATACTGTACAACAGCACTGTTCCCCTAACACACTGCGTTTCCTCTATACTGTACTACAGCACTGTTCCCCTAACACACTGCGTTTCCTCTATACTGTACTACAGCACTGTTCCCCTAACACACTGCGTTTCCTCTATACTGTACAACAGCACTGTTCCCCTAACACATTGCGTTTCCTCTATACTGTACAACAGCACTGTTCCCCTAACACACTGCGTTTCCTCTATACTGTACTACAGCACTGTTCCCCTAACACATTGTGTTTCCCTTTATACCCAACTACAGCACTGTTCCCCTAACACATTGCGTTTCCTCTGTAACTCTTGCACAATCCTGTTGCCCTGATGGCTAATGAGCTAATGGCTAATGCTAACGAGCTGCTGCTGGTTACCTTGGTTCAGGAAGTTGATGGCCTTCATGCAGGCATACTCTTCATTGCTGACCTTCAGCTGGTGGAACTTACGGAACAGATAGATTAGCTTCTCCATCACCTCCATGCCATCCTCGCTGAACCTGCACACACACACACTTCACTTTTCAAAATGTTTTAAATAATCTATCCTGTGCAAATTTTGCTGTACGTGCTATAACAGGAGCTAACTTGAAACAACATCAAACAGAATTCGAAACTTGTAAGGTATGACGTCGTTCTTTAATCAATAAAAACTGTCGCTGTAGTAAAAAGAGAATAAAGCACTTTTGAGCGTTCTGTTAGGAGTTTTTCTATTAAAGCATGACACCTGGTATATTGTACTGCACCAAGCCAAATTTGATGCTAATTACACAATTTCCATCACGGCCAGCGGATGGCGCTATAACTACAAACAGCCTCTTTAATCTACTTGTATCACTTTAAATGCTGATTATTCGTCGATACACAGAATGTCTTTTTGTAAAGTGTCCTAAGAAAAGCACCAAACCGGCTTGCTCCATGCTGACGGAGTAACAGCTGAGCCACGCCAATTCATCCTTATTAAGTTGGCTTGAGAAAGCCAACTTACTGATATCCGACTTAAACTTATTATTATTATTATTATTAAGTTGGCTTGAGAAAGCCAACTTACTGATATCCGACTTAAACTTATTATTATTATTATTATTATTATTATTCTGAGACTAAATTTGTAAACTCTATCTCCTCCTAGAGCTTTAACTCCACTAACTCCAAACTCGGCCCAGACCTTCAGACTGATCTCACGGGGTGTGCTATATCTTTTCTAACTGATCGGACTTACTAATTGCCCCGCAGGGGCAATTAACCGCCCCAAAAATCCCATTGACTTAACATTGAGAGAATTTTGACGGTTTGTTGCGCAGAGAGGGAATTTTGTAGAAACGTTAAATTAACCCTATTTGAAGATGTTTGCAGCCTTTGTCAAAAGATACCATGCACAAGGGTATAAGTTTTACCCCCGGGGCAAGAGAGGTCCCCAATTTGCCCCATTGACATATAATGGGGATTTTGGCGATGAACTAGTCCCGCACCATTTATCGTAGACCCATGAGTGAGGTGTCAAAGCGTGCAGAATATTCGGGAATATTTTTTATATGACTTTACTAAGGGGTGGGCGGTTAATTGCCCCCGCAGGGGGCAATTAACCGTCCCATTGACTTATAATGGGGATTTTAGCGAATTATAACTGGTCCCGCACCGTTCATCGTAAACCAACAAATGAGGTGTCAAACCGTGCGCCTTATCCGGGAATGGGGTGCCGTGACCTTTCAAAGGGGTGGGTGGTTAATTGCCCCCGCAGGGGGCAATTAACCACCCACAGACTTAACATTGAGACCAACATTGCCCGAGTCCCATGAGTGAGGTGTTAAACCGTGCGCCTTATTCGGGGATCGGGTGCTGTGACTCTTCTAAGGGGTGGGTGGTTAATTGCCCCCGCAGGGGGCAATTAACCACCCACAGACTTAACATTGAGACCAACATTGCCCGAGTCCCATGAGTGAGGTGTTAAACCGTGCGCCTTATTCGGGGATCGGGTGCTGTGACTCTTCTAAGGGGTGGGTGGTTAATTGCCCCCGCAGGGGGCAATTAACCACCCACAGAATTAACATTAAAACCAACTTTGACCGAAACCCATGAGTAAGGTGTCAAACCATGCGCCTTATTCGGGAATGGGGTGCTGTGACTGTTTGAAGGGGTGGGTGGTTAATTGCCCCCGCAGGGGGCAATTAACCACCCACAGACTTAACATTGAGACCAACATTGCCCGAGTCCCATGAGTGAGGTGTTAAATCGTGCGCCTTATTCGGGGATCGGATGCTGTGACTCTTCTAAGGGGTGGGTGGTTAATTGCCCCCGCAGGGGGCAATTAACCACCCACAGAATTAACATTAAAACCAACTTTGACCGAAACCCATGAGTGAGGTGTCAAACCGTGCGCCTTATTCGGGAATGGGGTGCTGTGACTTTTCTAAGGGGTGGGTGATCAATTGCCCTCGCAGGGGGCAATTAACCCCCCACAGACTTAACATTGAGACTAACTTTGCCCGAGTGCCATGAGTGAGGTGTCAAACCGTGCGCCTTTTTCGGGAATGGTGTGCTATGACTTTTGGTAGGGATCCGTCGCACGGTTTTCCCGAAATTCCCAAATAACCACCCCATTTTCCCCTATTCATTTCAATGGGAAATGGCCCGAAAAAGGGTGAAAACATGGGTCACTTTGAAAGCTTACCGTTCGGCCATAATTCGTCGTAGAAACATCATTCAAAGTTTAAACGGGTCACAAGACTTTGGACCTTTATGGATTGGGTCCATGTTTTGATAACTTTCATGGTTGCTTCTCGAGAGCAGTTTAAGTTTGATGAAAATTTAGATTTTTCACCATGCGTGCCACTGTCAACTGCCATATTCACAGAGTGTGAATCGGAGGGTGTCTTTACACTGTCACCACGTCAATATAATACACTCTACGGGCATAAGGATTCAATATGTCGTAGTCAGGAAGTTCCTGCCACTCACGGTGAAAGAATTTTTGCGATCGGACCTACGGTTCTCGGTTGGGAAGCGTTTGTTTGAGAGCTTAATTATTACAGTTTGCGGTTCTCTGGGTCTGCCACAGAAGAGTGTGCGTGCGCATGCATGACCCATCCTCCACACCACCGACTTGCTAATGCCAATTAGACTCAATCAAACTTCTCTTCTATGTACTATTTCTAACCCATTCAAACTCATCTATCTATCTATCTATCTATCTATCTATCTGTAATCTGATTATTTCTATCTATCTATAGACTTCCCTTCTATGTACTATTTCTAACACATTTTAACTCATTCAAACTTATCTAACTTTTCTAATCTATCTATCATCTGACTATTTTAACTAATCTATCTATCTATCTATCTATCTATCTATCTATCTATCTATCTATCATCTGACTATTTATAACTAATCTATCTATCTATCTATCTATCTATCTATCTATTATCTGACTATTTCTAACTAATCTATCTATCTATCTATGTATCTATCTATCATCTGACTATTTCTAACTAATCTATCTATCTATCTATCTATCTATCTATCTATATATCTATCTATCATCTGACTATTTCTATCTATCTATCTATATATCTATCTATCATCTGACTATTTCTATCTATCTATCTATCTATCTATCTATCTATCTATCTATCTATCTAACTGTAATCTGACTATTTCTATCTATCTATAGACTCAATCATGAATCTATCTATCAATCTATATATCAGTAACTGTCTATCTGTCTGACACTATCTATCTATCTATCTATCTATCTATCTATCTATCTATCTATCTATCTTTCTTTTAAACCTTTTAACCTAAACTGTTTTAACTTTTTTAACTTCTTAAACTATTTTAAACTTTTCACACTTTTAAACTTCCATCTCCGGCTTTCTCAAGCCAACTTAAAGTTTGTCTAAACAAACTTTTGTATCTAGTTATTATTATTATTATTATTATTCTGAGACTAAATTTGTAAACTCTATCTCCTCCTAGAGCTTTAACTCCACTAACTCCAAACTCGGCCCAGACCTTCAGACTGATCTCGCGGGGTGTGCTATATCTTTTCTAACTGATCGGACTTACTAATTGCCCCGCAGGGGCAATTAACCGCCCCAAAAATCCCATTTACTTAACATTGAGAGAATTTTGACGGTTTGTTGCGCAGAGAGGGAATGTGGTAGAAACGTCAAATTAACCCTATTTGAAGATGTTTGCAGCCTTTGTCAAAAGATACCATGCACAAGGGTATAAGTTTTACCCCCGGGGCAAGAGAGGTCCCCAATTTGCCCCATTGACATATAATGGGGATTTTGGCGATGAACTAGTCCCGCACCATTTATCGTAGACCCATGAGTGAGGTGTCAAAGCGTGCAGAATATTCGGGAAGAATTTTTCTATGACTCTCCTAATGGGTGGGCGGTTAATTGCCCCCGCAGGGGGCAATTAACCGTCCCATTGACTTATAATGGGGATTTTAGCGAATTATAACTGGTCCCGCACCGTTCATCGTAAACCAACAAATGAGGTGTCAAACCGTGCGCCTTATTCGGGAATGGGGTGCCGTGACTCTTCTAAGGGGTGGGTGGTTAATTGCCCCCGCAGGGGGCAATTAACCACCCACAGACTTAACATTGAGACCAACATTGACCGAATCCCATGAGTGAGGTGTCAAACCGTGCGCCTTATTCGGGGATCGAGTGCCGTGACTCTTCTAAGGGGTGGGTGGTTAATTGCCCCCGCAGGGGGCAATTAACCACCCACAGACTTAACATTAAAACCAACTTTGACCGAGTCCCATGAGTGAGGTGTCAAACCGTGCGCCCTATTCGGGAATGGGTTGCCGTGACTCTTCTAAGGGGTGGGTGGTTAATTGCCCCCGCAGGGGGCAATTAACCACCCACAGACTTAACACTGAGAACAACTTTGACCGAGTCCCATGAGTGAGGTGTCAAACCGTGCGCCTTATTCGGGAAAGGGGTGCCGTGACTCTTCTAAGGGGTGGGTGGTTAATTGCCCCCGCAGGGGGCAATTAACCACCCACAGACTTAACATTGAGACCAACATTGCCCGAGTCCCATGAGTGAGGTGTTAAATCGTGCGCCTTATTCGGGGATCGGGTGCTGTGACTCTTCTAAGGGGTGGGTGGTTAATTGCCCCGGGGGCAATTAACCACCCACGGACTTAACATTGAGACCAACTTTGACCGAGTCCCATGAGTGAGGTGTCAAACCGTGCGCCTTATTCGGGAATGGGGTGCTGTGACTTTTCTAAGGGGTGGGTGGTCAATTGCCCTCGCAGGGGGCAATTAACCCCCCACAGACTTAACATTGAGACTAACTTTGCCCGAGTGCCATGAGTGAGGTGTCAAACCGTGCGCCTTTTTCGGGAATGGTGTGCTATGACTTTTGGTAGGGATCCGTCGCACGGTTTTCCCGAAATTCCCAAATAACCACCCTATTTTCCCCTATTCATTTCAATGGGAAATGGCCCGAAAAAGGGTGAAAACATGGGTCACTTTGAAAGCTTACCGTTCGGCCATAATTTGTCGTAGGAACATCATTCAAAGTTTAAACGGGTCACAAGACTTTGGACTTTTACGGATTGGGTCCATGTTTTGATAACTTTCACGGTTGCTTCACGAGAGCAGTTTAAGTTTGATGAAAATTTTGATTTTTCACCACGCGTGCCACTGTCAACTGCCATATTCACAGAGTGTGAATCGGAGGGTGTCTTTACACTGTCACCACGTCAATATAATACACTCTACGGGCATGAGGATTCAATATGTCGTAGTAAGGAAGTTCCTGCCACTCACGGTGAAAGATTTTTTGCGATCGGACCTACGGTTCTCGGTTGGGAAGCGTTTGTTTGAGAGCTTAATTATTACAGTTTGCGGTTCTCTGTGTCTGTCACAGAAGAGTGTGCGTGCGCATGCACGACCCATCCCCCACACCACCGACTTGCTAATGCCAATTAGACTCAATCAAACTTCTCTTCTATGTACTATTTCTAACCCATTCAAACTCATTCAATCTATCTATCTATCTATCTATCTATCTATCTATCTATCTGTAATCTGATTATTTCTATCTATCTATAGACTTCCCTTAAATGTACTATTTCTAACACATTTTAACTCATTCAAACTTATCTAACTTTTCTAATCTATCTATCATCTGACTATTTTAACTAATCTATCTATCTATCTATCTATCTATCTATCTATCTATCTATCTATCTATCATCTGACTATTTATAACTAATCTATCTATCTATCTATCTATCTATCTATCTGTAATCTGACTATTTCTATCTATCTATAGACTCAATTATAAATCTATCTATCAATCTATATATCTGTAACTGTCTATCTGTCTGACACTATCTATCTATCTATCTATCTATCTATCTATCTATCTGTCTTTTAAACCTTTTAAACTTAAACTGTTTTAACTTTTTTAACTTTTTTAACTATTTTAAACTTTTCACACTTTTAAACTTCGATCTCCGGCTTTCTCAAGCCAACTTAAAGTTTGTCTAAACAAACTTTTGTATCTAGTTATTATTATTATTATTATTATTATTTCACTGTGCATTAGTTAGAACTCTAAATAAAGCGTCCTGTTCTCCCAAAACATCATTATTTCAACGTTATCAAGCATCACAGCAACCCTCCTTATCTTTGCTATGCTTTTTAATTTATTTGTTCCTGTAATAAGCGCCGCTTATCAGAATCTGATTGCGGGTGGGTTTTAATTACCCCGGCCTCTCTGAGCTCCCCTCCCCGATAGCGGCCCATCAGTTTAATTGAGTGGCTGCTCGGGTAGAGCGGATGTTGCCCTGTTGCAGGACGCCGCTGTAAATCTACACTAGAGATCAAGAGGAAGCTGGACAAGGGTCGACTCGTTTACACACACACACAGAGCGCACACACACACGTGGCACACCAGATGGAGCTTGTATTTCACTCGAGCACACACTGTGCTAGTCACACACTGACGTACGAGTCCAACCCTGGCATGACGCCGAGCTTAACCCTGAAGCGCTACGAGTTCTCTTAAATATTCCAAAACACCTGAGTGTCAGCTCTCGTCTCCGAAACAGATTCGTTTAAATCCTTCGGCGCATGTTAGTTCCACAAACGCTTTCATGTCTTTGTGGTTCATGTCTGAGACAAGAGAAAGACACAACAGCGCTATTCTCTTCTCTCTCCCTCTTTTGTCTCATCGCACTGCCTCCTACACACTTTCTCACACACACACACACAAACCTATTTCCCCTTCATTACACTCGATCCCGGATGCCTGAGGATACCTGAAGCGTGGAGAAAAGGCCCGCCTGTAATGATTCATAGTCGCTAAGGTCTGCAGACGTTCCTGCCCTTCACTCTAATGAGATCAAACCTGGCGCGCACGCGTTCACTCCTGTAGCTCCCGAACCTCGTAAAAAAAAATAATAATCTTTTCGAGAGACGCTGGACGCTCGATAATTAAAAGTGATAACCTGGTCCAAATAATAGCGCTGATATAGGCGTGAACTTTCCTGTAAATTCTGTCTATAGACTCACCCCTGCAGCTCGTGGTCGGACGGCGTGTACTTGTCGGTGACGTTCGCGAGGTCTCCCAGGATCTGCGCGCTGTAGACGGTCAGGCAGGCGAGCAGGATGAGCTCCTGCCACGTGGCGCTCAGCAGGCGCGTGTAGTCCTCGATGGAGAGCTCGCAGAAGAACGGCAGCTTCTTGATCCACGAGATCTGGCGGAAGAGCAGCTCGTCGGCCAGGCGGCACAGCAGGGCGAACAGCTCCACCTGCGTCACGCGGTACCTGAAACGCACATCACAAAAGTAACACTTAGTTAGACAGTTTCCGCGGCCTCGGCCGTTTTCAGTCCTGCATGACCGGATCAGTGTGGCATCGACGCCAACAAGACGCAATGCTTTGGAGAATCAGCCACTCTAGGCTTCTGATTCTGATTGAATCATTTGCATTCAGAGGCGGCTTTTAACCGTCAGCCACCTTACATGACTTATACAAAAACACTATAATAATCACACGGGCCAGATGACACTATCCACTGCTCCAGCTCACCCGTCCTCGATGAGCATCGGGGTGCCCAGTGGTGCCAGTTCCTCTGCTGCCACCAGCTGGCTGATGAGGGTATGACTCTGTGGATAGAGACTGCGAGGCTGTGCCGCGTAGCTGAACAGGTGAGGCAGGAACTGGTAGTGCTGGGCCACGGCGCTGCCGATGTACTGCTCCCTGAGAGCCGCCGTGTAGCCATTCAGCTCCGCTGAGCGACTGGAGGAAGAGAGAGAGAGAGAGAGAGAGAGACAAAGGAGGAGAGATTACTTAGAGTGTGACGATGATATAAAAATACTGAAATGTTTGGAGGGTTTAAATGGTGTGTGGAATACCAATATGGACAGGAATAAAATAATTTTAATAATACAGGACAAAAGGCATTTCTGTTTTCGTGATAAGATTATATTATGACATCTATCTGCTGTATAGAATATCATAATTGTATTATAATCGATGAGTAGGTTCAAATCCGAGTCGAAGGTGTACCTAATAAACTGTCTGATTTCGAAGTCATCACGCGCGGTCTTAAATTCTACAACAAAGATACGATGTGAATTCTGCGAGCAGTGACGGAATCGGAGGCGCGCGTTATCAGGACCGCGCCGGTTTTATCGCGCGTCACAACTGCGGCGCACGAAGGACAGGAGACAAAAGGCACGTGTCAAAGGCACGTCTGATCCGTGGGTGCGGAGCGGCGGCTTTGACAGGCTTGAAATGCTTACTTGGAGGAGAGCGTGGATGCGGGAGAAGGTTGGTTGCCATCGGAGACGCCGTTGCCAGGGGAACTGTGATCGCTGTCGCCATTGTTGCCCCAGGTGTGCTCTGCCATGTTGGCCTCATCCTTAAATTCCTGACCAGACATGATCCGCTCGATCTCCTCGTCCGAGATCTGGAAAGAGAGAGAGAGAGAGAGAGAAAGAGAGAGACGCATAGAGATTAAAAGAGAGAAATTGGGGCAGAGGAAAAAGGGGAGCACAGGGGAGAGTTGGACAGAGCGTTGTGAAACCGATGAGACACAGAAAGAGAGAGAATGAGAGACACTGACAAAAAAAAGAGGAAGAGTGGCAGGAAAAAATATTTTTAAAAAGTGTGAGATGGCATAAGAGAGCGTAAACGTGTAAAGGAGAATGAGTGAGAGAAATATCTTTCTATGTTTCCTAAAGAAACTTTTCAATTGTTTGTTGCTTACAAAGAGAAATTAGCATTTTTGTTAAAACGATGAGTGTGTCTGGCTTTGACACGCGCTCTGCTCATCCGTAGCTCAGCCTCTTACAGGGGTTCAGGTGTGTGAGTGTGTGTGGTGATGACGCGTGTGTGCAGGGTCAAACTGCCCCGCCGTGGGCCGCCTCCGTGGCTCACAGAGGGCTTTACAGAGCCGCAACAAAGCTGAGCTTTCATCACACGGCGCACACACATGGTGCGCGGCTCTGAATGGTGTCTAAGGCTTAATGACTGCACTCTGTGCAACTAATGCGGCCCCAACATACACACGGGTGGGAAGGGAAAAAAAGAGAGAGCGAGAGAGCGAGAGAGAGACGCCGCTCGAACGCGCATACGCGTTTTCGCCATTCAGAGCCGGCTATTTGTCAGCCCACACGCGGGGTTTGATAATAGCGCGTGACCCGCGCTTAGCGCAGACCGCGGTCCTGATAATTAGCCGTTTCAAGAATCACAAAAGAGCGTTTTGCTCGATATGAGAATTAAGCGCTCTCTCCGAAGGCGCTCGTGCGCATGCAGGGAAAATAAAGCTACCCAAACACAGCGATATGATGAGGCTAATGGAGAGTGAATGAGAAGAATGACAAGAAGGTGCATTCAGACGAGCTGTGGCCTTGAAGCGAAGACATTCCGCTAATGAAATTAACGTATTTAGACTGCGAGGGCGTCGCGTCCTAACTCGCTCTGACACGATTGTTGACGGCACGTCGCCATGCATGCATGTCCGTATCGCGCAACGTGTAGAGACATGGGAAGTAAAACGGGGGAACGGAGGAGGGACGGGACTCGGATGAAAAAAAAAAAACCGTTGTTACCTGAACAGGCCCGATGCTTTTGTTCCTTCCGCCCGGCATGCCGTCCTCTCTGATCGCTACAAAAAAAATCACACACACAACACAATCGTCCACAGGTTAGAAACAGCTGGGATCATATAATAAGTAACACTTTTCTCCACCATCTCGTGTATGGAAGCCCTCACAAAGCAGCGCTTTCTTAAAAGGAATTAACATATGCTTTGTCCTTAAACTTTATATCCTAACACCCACATCTTCTCCCGCACCGCGAGCCGTAAAAGAGATAAACCACAACATGCACCATCGGCGTTATGTAACGCGCACAGGTCAAATATAGCCGCGCGTCTCTATCGTTTCTAATCTTCATTCTTACGCACCACAGAGTACACAGGTTAAGGCAAAAATGCCTTAATGGCAAATGTATTTTTGTAGAAGTCTTATCATTTATAAATACATTTTTTAAAAAAATGTTTTTCCGAAGGACAATGAACAGACACACTGTTTGAAGGACGCTCCGTGAATAGAGTGGTAAAAAAGGTTAATGAAAAGAATGTGGAGGAAGCCAGTGTCGCCTGAATCGAGCTCGAATCTTACAGTCTTTGTCATCGATATCAGTATTTTTAATCATTTGGGTGCATTTTTAACTCGGGACTGAACGGAGCCTCACGGGGGTGTGACTGCATGAACTGTCCACTAGGTGGAGATGCACGTCCAGCTGAAATACACGCAGACCCTTATCACTCTTTATTTATGAGCTCTTTTCCAATGAAGGAACCGGACTCGAGACGCAGGGTCACATTTGGACAAAAGACGAGCGGTTTTTAAATCCTAAACACAGGTCACATTTTTGGCTTTTCCCGGGTCTCATCTCAGCTCGCTCAGGTGTGTTTAGGGCAAAAATGTGACCATTGAAAGAAGGGGGGTGGGGGGGGGGGGGGGGGGTGTTTGCAGATCAGCCTGGGAAACTGCTCTGAGCAAATACCACAGCCACACCCGACCTCCTGTACTGTTAAACCACAGACAAGACAGATATTTGAGCCTAACGCTTTTCGATTCCACCCTCTGTTCACACTCTTTTTTTTTGTCTTGTTCCTGTAAAATCTGTATATAAAACACTTTACTCATCACATTTATTATTATTATTATACAATATCTTTATTTATTTATTTTTTACTTTATTTCACATCAATCCATAAGCCACTCCTCAGTACAGCATGTGTCTGGGATTTCGTATACGCGAGATCTCAAATTAAATAAGACAAAAAAATTTAGATTTACACAATCATGGCAGCTTTTTAGAACTAACTCTTAATCAGCTGCATCGTGCAACAGTTACAAATATTTCAAAGGAGTATTGATATATTTGATAAAGAAATTTAACTATATATTTTTGTACTTTTTAGAACTGAATCTTAAACACTTTTTTTCAACCTAAAATTTATTTATTTATTTTTTTACTTCTACAATTTTTTTTTGCGTTTTCCCTTTACAAATATACACACACATATATACATATAGCCTATATACTTGTAGTTAAAACTTGTTTTTAACTGGCAAAATCAGCTGCATCGTCCCGTTTCCAAATCTCTCCAAGACACTGATATATTTAATAGAATTTTAAAAACTTTCTACATTTGTAGACCTGAATCTTAACTTTTTTCTTAATAACCATGTTTAAAAAAAGCCATGTTCTCTCTCTATATATATATATATTAATACAAGAGACCATAATTCTCAAGAAAATCTAAGTTATTTCAAGAAATTTTAAGAAATTACAAAATTCACATTTGAAGTAACAATAAAACACTTATCACTTGTGTTATAAGTAAATTATGCTAAAACAGGTACATTAGTACATTAAATCAAAAGTAGTTTAACAGCATTTGGCTGCCGCCCCTCCCCCTCCCCCTTCCCCCAGGGTGGACGATGTGTCCAATATATCACACTGCGATACCAAGATTTCTCGAAACATTAAGATGCTGGTTGACGATGTCGGTTCTAACGTTGGTGTTGGGATACGCCGTTCAAATCACAGCGATCGTGAAGATCCCTAAAAAATATTTTTTATAATAAATTCTAATGATCATTTTTGTTAAATAAAAGAATCACCCTCTTGTGCCACCTGCGGCTGATTGGTGGTTGTATATTGCCTAAAATATTCCACAGTATGAACAAAATGACAATTTAAATGACTGCGTTTCAGTCAGCTTTGTAACTCCGAGTCTCAGTGGACAGATTGTAGACTCTCTCTCTCACACACACACACACACACATTGGCTCATGTCTCACCTTTTCTGTTCATGCCCATCTGTAGACACTTGAGCAGGCGGCAGTACTGGCAGCGGTTGCGCTGCTTGCGCGACATCTCGCAGTTCTTGTCGCGGCTGCAGCGGTACACGCGCTTGTTGCAGATGCTGCGCTTGAAGAAGCCCTTGCAGCCCTCGCAGGAAATAATGCCATAGTGCAGTCCGGTGGCGCGGTCTCCGCAGATGAGGCAGGAGCGCTGCTCAGCCTGGTCATCTACTATGCAGACACACACACACACACACACACAGAGGAGAGAAATAGGGTTAGTACTCTATCTGAAGCCATGGAGCCACAGAGGTCACATACACACCTCCACACACACACACACACACACTGCTAAATCATAGTGAAGCAGGAGCGCACTTTAGTCCCCAGTGGAATCTTTTACAAACACCCTAATGAGCCAAATGTGAGAGGGAACGAGAAGGTTTAATCCCGGCGGCCTTCAGCAGCTAGAGCATGATACATGCACGGAGGGAAATGATTTAAAAATTGAAAACTTTTGAAACATTTTACATTCATGGAATATTTTCCTCAATTTAAAAAGGAAATTTTTTTTTTAAAAAAAAGAGTTTTTTCCCAGGGGGAAGAAGCAGTCTTTCAGCGAGCGAGGCCGTGAGCAGATGGGCGAGCGGTGTGGATGCTCTGCGCGGCGTGTTGCCGAGGGGGGAACGTGCCGGCTGCTCTCGGCCGCCGCGTCGCGGCTGACTGGGCAGGAATGGGGTTCGAACCCAGAGCGGCGGAAACACGAGCCCTGCATCGCTATCGCTCTCTTCATCCTTCAATGAGATCGCTTACCGAGCGCTTTCGGCGGCCTGCTGGAGCCTCGACCGCCTGCGGAGTCCCGGGGTGCGGCGCGGATGCACACGTCACTCGGGAGAAGACGTTACTTTGAAGACGTATGATTAGGGGAAAGGAATTATAGAGACGGTAATCAGTGACTCGGTTAGAGAGGCGTTACAGAGATCTCAGAGAGGGAAGAGAAATCCAGACGTTAAACATGATAAAAGAGAGAGAGAGAGAGAGAGAGAGAGAGAAAGAGAAGGAAAAAAGCTGCAGAGTTGCTGGAGAATGCAGCGGGGTCAACTGCCGGGGCTGGGGGGCTATTAACGAAGAGTTCAAGTCATAAAAGCAGGGTCATGGCCCAAAGCCTTTTCTCCTTCCGTATGAGAGGGAGTTCCTCGGTCCTGTCGTTACAGCGGAGTCAAGAACAGGCCATTCAACCCATCTGACATGCCATTTTACTCTTGTATGAGACAGTACGATTACAGTGGCTCTGAAAAGCCCCGCTGCGGAGCTCTCCCTTTTGTAAGCGCGCGGGCCTTCTTGGGGTCAGCAGTGCACCGAAGGTTGCGCGCCCGGGTGCGAGTGCCGCACAGCGTCTCGGGGAGTCTTCCCTCCCCTCTCCGCGGACTTTGTTTAGTCTGATAGCAAACAAGACTAAAAAAAAATATATATAAAAAAAACCCAAAGCGTGAGGAATTTCGCTACCTGCGAAGAAACCATTAAGGATTAATCTCTGCTGCTCCGTCTCGCTGATGAATGAACGAGCTCGGGGAAGGAGAGGGGAAGGAAAAAAAAGGCTTTTCAGTGTATTACCATGTGAATGTGGATGTGTGGGGCTTTGAGATGCCCGAGGCAAAAGAGAGAGAGAGAGAGAGAGAGAAGGCACTGTACCGGCCCTGCAGGAGCCGCCGGGATCCGGCCACACAAAGAATGATGGATTAGGCTTATGCTGCTGCTCAGTAGGGCTTTCCTTTTTTCATTTACAGGCACATCAACTCCCGCGTGGAAATAGAAACAGTTGCGAATAAGGCGCGCTGCCGCATGAGGCTTTACATATGCGACACGTATTTCTAAAGGCGTCCATGCGGCAGCTTGATCGCTGTATCACAAATTAACGTTCCACTTGAAATCACTCATCTGCTCCAGTTAGACTTAGACGCTAAAACGTTCACACAGATACGGATTCTTGATGTCGGATAAATACAACTGGAAAACGGTTACATTTTTCCTCCAGAGGTCACCAGTGATCACACACAAGCCACAGATCTGAGCTGGTAATGCTAGACGCGGTTAGAGTAAGCTAGTCTCAGTCTGTAAAGCTAATGCGCGGAGAAATGAAAAAGATTTAAAAAATTTTTTTTTTTTTTTATAGCAAAGTAGTGAATCCACAATGTGTGTGATTTGAAATCAGACATGGATTCGGTTAACCAGTAGCGTTAAGGAGAAAATATTACTTAGTCCCGGTTTGATTCGAACACAAACATACACACACTGGGGCGTTTAAATCAAACCGGGACTAAGAAATCAGAGTGACTAAGAATGTTTTGCTGTGTATATTAAGTCATTTAGGGTTTTTAGTGCTATTTGCATAAGTATTCACACCCCCGCCGGTTTCTTGGATGCAACTGTTTTTATGATTGCATAAGTATTGACCTCCTTTACTTAAAGAAAGAAGAAAAAAAAAGACTTAACACAGGTTGCAACTTATAGGATGGGAGGATGGGATCCATCACAGAGAACGAGAGATGGAAAGAAGAGGAAGAGGTTTCTTTTATCGTTTTTCATTCATTTGAACAAAATTAGTTGAAGTTGAGAAGGGAGCGTTCCTGCACTGCTGTACTTTTCCACTCGTTCCTCTACACCTCTGATCTTATTTCTCTTTATACACTTACGCTGTTTAACCATAATCTTAACGATTTCACCTGGAAAATATGAACATACTTTTAAGAAAATGATTTACAAGCTGTTTTTTTTTTCCCCAGGACTGACAAAGTCAAAGATTGGGTCAATACACATACACACACACACACACACACACACACACACACACACACAGGGCGTGTTCGAGTCAAACCGGGTCAAAATGTTTCCTTTCTCAGTAGAGCTAATTGCATAAGTATTCACTCCCCCAACAGTTCCTCGGATAACTGTTTATGCAACCGTAGTGATTGCATAAGTATTCACCCCCTTCGCTTAAAAAAGCCCAGCACTGTACATGGTTGTGTTAAGTCTCGTAAGTTAAGTCCACCCAAACGTGTAACATACGTGTTATAAACGCTGTTTGAAGAGCCCGTGTTACTCTCATTGTCATTACAAGGAGTCCAAATGCTTTACAGTAACATTGACTTCCCTCCTCGGCAGCCCATTTGCTCGGCTCTTACAGCGCGAGTACTGTTATGCAGGATGCATTCGTGATCGTAAATAACCGGCCGGCCTACGTGAAATGGCCGACTTCCTAGAGCGGGAGAGCGGCGCCCTCGACGCCGGCTTCCTTTATTCACGCGTCGGGCCTCTTTGATTGGCCAAATTTGTCGCCCCTCTCTTTCAAGTGCATGGCCACCATATAAACCTGGAGTTCCCTCACACCTTCACCCACTTGATCCCACAGCGTCACCTCATGAGGCCCGCCTCCGTCTCAGGCTGGCCAGCCACACTCACACACACACACATACTCACATATCTAAAAAGTGAGTGGAGTTTAAAAGTGGACTTATATTTCATTTATAAGATTAATCTCGTGCTTTTTTTGTAATTAGCAGAAACAAAACACACACACACGATCACAAACAAACAACAGGTTTTTGCACAAGGATAGGAGGGGGTTGCAAAAGGCAGCATTCAGCCTCATCTTGAACCCTTCGCCTTGGGCTGTATATCCCACCCTATACACACACGCACACACACACACACACACACACACGCACACACACACACACGCACACACACACGCACACACACGCACACACACACGCACACACACACGCACACACACACAAACCCACTGCTTAGACCCCCTACTGGTTCTATTAAATTGTGCATTGTTAGGCCTGGTTTCATTTCAAACTTCAGCAGGAGTGGGAGTTGCCAGATCAGCACTTTTTACACACTGCTGTTGCACGACAGCTGTTCGTGTTTCCGACACACACACACACACACACACACACACACACGGTACTGTATATATACTACACACTTTACATGTTGCTTTTTCAAATCAGAAGCTCCTTATAGATACTCATTATTATATTAATTATATTATTTTATATTATTATATGTGAAATTCACACTTTTATCCTGAAGTGGCAGCAGATTCACACAGAGCGGCTTTATTTTAACCGTAAATAAGCTTAAACGTAATTTAACAATAAAAGCAAGACCTGTTTTTTGGTTTGTTTATAAACATAAATTGGAATAACACTATAACATTCTAGCTTTGATATGAGCTGCATAATTGTAATTAACATCAAAGCTGTTATTACTATTGTGCGCTTCATTAAAAAAAAAAAACAAAAAAAAACTGAACTTCTGCTGGTGTGATGTGTTCGACCTTGCACCCTTAAACCTTTTCTGACTTACTAATAACTGAAATTTGCATTACGTTTATAAACATATAAATAAACCTAATACTAATAGAGCTGGGAGGAGGAGGACGATACCATTGTTATTACTGACGGGGGGAGAGCTTATGCTAATGCACATTCGCCGCAGAGGATGGGAAGACCCGATGTAGGAGCGCGGCTAGAAAATGGAGGATGGGATCTATCACAGTGAGAGATAGAAAGGTGAGAGAGGGTTGTTGTTTTTTTCCATTTGAATAAAAAAACTTGTTTAAAGTTGAGAATGGAGCATTTCAGCGCTGCTGTACTTTTCCACTTGTTTATCGTCTTTTTTACTTTAATATGTTAAAACACACGCTTTTAAGAAAAATTATTCCATTGAAGTGTAATGTCTTTAAAGCTTTTGAGCTACAATCTTTTATTATTATTATTTATTTTTCAGACTGACCCAAAGCTGAGGATTCCATAATAAAGCCAGCCCCCCCCCCCCCCACACCCCCCTCTCCCCTCCGCCGTCTCAGCTTCTTCCATTAGCATTTGTTAATGAAGTCAGCTGGCTTTTGTTTTTTTTGTGCTTGCATACAGTGCTGTGAAAAAAAGTATTTGCCCCCCCCCAATCCCCAACCCCCTCAAACCCCCTGCCAGAGTCCGTCACATTTACAGCATTTGGCAGATGACCTTATCCAGAGCGACTTACATTTTTATCTCATTACACGTCTGAGCAGTTGAAAGTTGAGGGCCTCGCTCAAGGGCCCAACATGGGTAACTTGGTGGTGGTGATGGGGTTTGAAACCGGGACTTCTCTGATCAACAGTCCAATGGCGTAACCACTAAGCTACCCCTGGTATCGGCTTGTCCATGGATCCAGACTTTTATATAGTGAATGTGTGTTAAAAAGAGAGCACCACGTTTAATAAGAAAGCATCGCTACACATGCGCATGAATCCGAAACCTTATAGAAATAAATAAATAAATAAATAAACTTTCCAAGATGAAGATTTTTTCCAAATGACTAATCCATTCTAACCAGCTTTTCCAAAATGAGGACAAATACTTTTGCACAGCACTGCGGGTCGGTCGTTTAAAACATTCGGCTTATGTCAGGTGGCCTGGGTGTTTGAAAAGCCTGCTCTTATTTACACACAAACTGGGCTTAGATTTCTTTAACAGTGAACAGCTGTAACGTAGCTCTTTAGCTTAAACATTGCAGTTTATCTTTACCAGGTCACGGCCGAACCAGAACCAGAACCTGAGTCTTTCTGCCCAGGAGCGTGTTCCACGAGCCAGGGTTTTTTTTTCTGCCTGTTTGGACTTTTTTTTGTAGCTATTACAATCATGATCAATTCTCGGAATACGTGCAAACATCGCAAGATCGCCCTCGACTCTCATTGATCAGCAATCACACAGATAACCCTGGGTTTAATCCTCCAGACCGTCCTGCTAAACCTCTCTCGGTCTTATCTCCAGCACGAGCTCTGTGCTGCCATGCTACACGCTTTGATCTGCCGTCTTGGAATTTCTAAGTTTTTTTGTTTTTGGTCTATAGGATAAAGAAAGATAGAGATGGATAGATACAGAGAAAGAAAGAGATAGTAGAGGTTTATATATGAAGGCCAAAGTCTGGACGTTTTCTACAAACAAGCACAATTCCAAGGTTTTGGAGGGCTGGTGTGAAATGTGATGCGTGTGTGTGATTTTAATACACAACAACAGCGCTCCAGGCGGTGATACAGGAGGCGAAAATGTAATCCCAGGGTAGAAATATTACCCTAAACCGTCTCGGTTTAAGTGGTCTGGGAAGCTCGGGAACAACGTCGTCACGCAGGAGACCGCAGAGATCACAGCTGTTAACTTTATATAACATGAAAACCTACATGAAGCCCTTATTGGGTATGTGCAGTGTCTGTTCCCTATGTGCCACCGGAACGGCTCCGTCACCCTCGGGCCAGGACTCCACGAGACCTCTAAAGGTGTGTGCTGTGGTATCCGGCACCGGGACGTTAGCAGCAGATCCTTTAAGTGCTGTAATTGGCGGGGCGGGGCCTGTGTGGAATGGACTTGTTTGTCCGGCGCATTCCGTGGACGCTCGATCGGATTGACATCTGGGGAATTCGGAAAGGCAGATCAACAACCTTGAACATTTTGCCACGTACAGCAGTGTTTGGTTTGGTCCGCATGGGCATGGGAGAGACACGGGTGAGACACGGGTGAGACACGGGTGAGACACGGGTGAGACATGGGTGCCGTGATCCGGTCTCCAGTTTACTGGGACATCAGTGTTTATCCGTGTTGTATCATATACATACCAAGTATCATGATTTGATATATTTGCCATATCGCTCATCCTTACTCTCTCATGTACTTGTATCATCATTCTTTAGTTATCGCAACCATCATCAGCCAAAATAAGCAGATTCTATGATTACAAACTTTTAAATAAAATTAAAAACCCTGTTGAAGGGTGCCAATAATTAAAACAGCCCTATTTCCCTAAAACGCGCCTCACATGCGAATGAGAAGACCATAACACACATCTCTCTACACACACACACAGGCACTGTTTCCTGGTGAAGGGGATGCGTGGACACGTGTAGTTCTTTATGGAATGTGTGTGTGTGTGTGTGTGTGTGTGTGTGTGTGACGTTACGCCAAAATCGCGTGTCTGATTACGACTCGAGCTGTAGCGACAGAAGACTTTTAGAATTTTTTCGCTCTACAGGGATATCAGATGTGTGGGGATTACATTTCAAAAAGTGTGTGTGTGTGTGTGTGTGTGTGTTTTAGCATGAATGTATAAACAGTCATCAGTGTACACGGCTGTGCTATTTCTCTTGCTCTACAGACCTCCTCTACAACTATTGATCCACACACACACACACAAACAAGTTTAAGTCCCTTCCCCCACAAGTATGCACACACACACACACACACACACACACTGAAATCAGCCTACACAGTAGCTCCTCGCCCCCCGGTCCACCCAAAGATATGATGACTTCCTCAACGGAGGAGTGACGGATGAAATGGAAAAATAAAAAAGAGGAAACAGAGAGAGAGAGAGAGAGAGAGAGAGAGAGAGAGAGACCCTGAGAGATCTTCATCTCCTCCCTCCTGATGGGAACAATAACACAGGAGTAGGGCCGGGGCAAGCACGCTCAATAGGATTAGCAGCGGAGGTGGGGCTTTGTACAGTAGGGGATCTTAAACACACACACACACACACACACACTATGCATTTTTCGCTCAGATCATATTCAACACAGATGGACTCCTTTTTACCCTCATTTACATTTAAACTTCACGTTCTCCTAAAAAACGACCAATAAAACAAACGATCCACACTTTTTTTGTTTGTTGTTTGTTGTTGATGCATTATTCCGCTCCAGACTCCTCCGAGCGCTCACTAACAACCGCACCTCAGCGAGAGGACCTCCGATTAGATTGCGCTACAATTCCAGGCTGAACGGATGAAAGAAAAACAAAACAAAGCCAGGGGGGGCACACTTCACACCTCGCGGCGTCACGTGACGATATCGCCGCATCGATCCCCACCGCGGGCGGGCCGCCGGGACCGAATTAGCATAGGACTAACGCCGGCACTTCGGCGAACGGCTAATATCACGTTAATGATTAAAGCGAGCTCGCGCCTGGGTTGTGAAAGGCGGAGAGAGTTAAAAAAAAAAAAAAAAAAAAAGTGAGAGATCCAAACACCCAACAAAATGTACCAAAAACAAACAAACAAACAAACAAGCAAACAAATGAATTCGTTAATTCAAAAAACATAATAATAAGACGAGATGGGATTTGCCACATAAAACTTAAACATTAACATATACACGAAGGATCATGTAGTTGTTGAGACAGCTTGCTCGGTTGTGTTTATTTCGTTTTCGTTATTTGTGTTTTCTTCTCCTTCTTGTCGTTCCTGAGCCGAGCAAATGTTACGACGCTGGTTTTATAATCAGCTGAGGAGGAACTGAAGTCAAAGTGATAAAACCCGGGAGGAATGAGGGGTGAAGTTTGGGCTACAGTAGGAGGGGAGGGTGTGTGTGTGTGTGTGTGTGTGTGTGTGTGTGTCGGGGGTGCTTTTCTTTCCAGCCAGATGAACGCCAGGTCCCGCTGACCCCCGCTCCTCATTCCTCAATGCCTGAACAAAGCTGCACTGAAAACCTTTTCCAGATGGGATGCAGCCTGCATACCACACCACAAACACGCAAACACACACACACACTTAACACATCATGTGTGTTGCATCACGGAACACGGGGAGAGCGTCACACGTAAACACTACAACCTTCCCGTTAGCGGCGTTAGAACTCATCTACGTCAGACGTTTGCTCAGCTTTCTACATAGAGAGAGAGAGCCAGCTGTTTACATTTCCACTGTTACGTAATACCCTCTTCACCATCTCTCACACACACACTCACACACACACACACACACACACAGTGTACCAGGCCTGTAACAGCTGATCATCATGACTGTAACACTGATTATTCATATGAATAAAATCACACCTTTAAATATTTCCACTCGCTGTTATCTACACACCAGAAACACACACACACACACACACACACACACACTAGATCCAACATGAACAAAAATCAAGAGCAAGAGCAGCACAAGCTTAGATGTTCTTTCCCTTTTTTTTTTTTTCCCGCTCACCTTCCCATGAATCCATCTCATGTCTCTCCTGCCATCCAGTCATAAGTGTATCCTCATCGGGAAGGGCTTAGGCCTCATGACGCTCCCTCTCTCTCTCTCTCTGTCCTCTCCTCTCGCCTTCCTCTCACTCTCTCTTTCTCTCTCTCTCACTCCTCTGCTCTGCTGTCCTGTCCTCTCTCTTCTCAGCTCCGTCTCCCTCTGATCCTCCTCCTTCTGGTTGAGCCTGCTGGTCACTTTCAGCCTGGTCACATGACCACCGAGTTCAGGCCCCAGGGGTCACGGCATGGCCAGAGGGCCAATGACGTTGTGGGGGGTTATCTAAGTGGAACTGATAGTCCCCCCCCCCCTCCTCCTCCCTGCTGTGGAACAATACAAGCCTCCTCCCTTTTTTTTTTTTTTTTTTTTTCTCTCTTGAAGTGCACAATCATTCGGAGGTGACACACAAAAACAACAACAAAAAAAGACGTTTCTCTCCCTGATCACTGCATCACTGCCGATCTCATCATCATCATCATCATCATGATTAAAAACGCTCACTTTTTTACTTGGCATGCTGGTGGAAATTCTTGCTAATGATCACCCCCCCCCCCATCCTCATCTTCATCCTCATCTTCATCCTCCTCCTCCTCCTACTCTTCCCCACTGCTAGGCGGCCACACATAAGAAGCTTTTCACATTCAAATGCAACAGGAGAGTCAGAAAGGGGAGGAGGAGGAGGAGGAGGAGGAGGAGAGGAGCTGAGCTGGACTTTGTCATGTAGAGGTGGAGAAGAAGGGGAGGGGGGGGGAAGGGGGGGAGGGAGGGTGGAGTAGGAGTCGAGTATGAATGAAGGCAGCAGAGGTTCAAGTTTCTGCTGCAGCTGTCCACCCGTGCCTGAGTTTAACCCTCCAGCTACGCCTGACACCCAAGACGAGCGAGTTTAATTACCGCACACAGAGAGAGAGAGAGAGAGAGAGAGAGAGGGAAAAAGAGAGAGAGAAGGAGAGAGAGAGAGAGAGCGCAGGGTCTTCCTGCAAGCTGTGCACAAGTTTCTCCCACAAGAAAGAAAAAATTAAATTAAATCCCGAAACACATTAGACATGTTAAACGGCCAAAACACAGTACTGGTGCTGATTTTATTCATTTTATCAGGTTTTACATGTAATCCAGAGAAAGAAGCTCCTTATGAAGTTTATGCAACATGGAAGCCACCACTCTCACTTCCCTAAAAATGTCAAGTTGCTAACTTCAGCCGTTTCGGAGAGATGATTTTATGTGAGCCCCATTTTTCAGCGTTATGCAGTCTCGCCTCACCTGATAATCATTTAAAATACAATTTATTCAGATTTGTTTATGAGTTTTTATTGTAAAATTAGCAGAAGCTTCTAGAATCATATCATGTGAAAAATTGGTGCTTAAATTGGTTTTCGGTAAAAGCTTAAAAAGGCAAAAATAAATAAATAAATAAAAATCTGTAGTGTCCGTAACCCTGTCAAATTCATGTTGCGATATCTTAACAATTTTGCATTTTAGAATCTGAATGTGAAATCGAAATCGGCCGAGTTTCACCTGAATGACAGTTAAAACCGTTGGAAGATTTGAATTCAAAAAAGTAACAAACACTACAGACATAAAAGACATAAAAGGCCACGGAACTGTATTTAGCAAATGTGTTTCTTTTTATCTGATAACAATATAAAGGTTTATGCATATTTACAACAAAAAAAAAATGAAGCATCAGGAAATAAGGAGCATTGAGTAATATGAGAAATGGTGTTATATGATCCTATCTGAAAATGTACTTTTTCACAGCGGTGAGACACTTTTTAGCACCGATAAAATGTTCTGGCTTGAAGTAAGCATATACTGTCACCCATGCAGCAAGCTACAAGTCACCCTGACACACGCTGCTAACACACACTCTTACAGAATGGCTTCCCATGAGTCAGTGAGGTGTGACATCATAGTAATTTAGCGCAAAAATCATCAACACAGGACCTAGGATTACCTTCAAGGGGTGTTCGAGTCAAACCAGGACTTTTAATTGTGTTTAGTTATGAGAGTAAAAACAACTTTCTCTATTTCTCTATATGATCCGCTGCTACACTAATGCACTGATCTCAGTTTTTCACTAGTGCTTGGACACTATCAGGGTAGAAATTATTATTTTTTTTTAATCAAACTGCCTGCCTCACGTCAGAAACCCCGGCCTCCCAGGAACTCCTTTAACCGCCCAAACGTGGAACTGCCAGTACAATTCCTGTTAAGTGCGAGGGGTTGGTGAATGTGCGTACTGGAAGTCTTGTACGTTTCCCTTTATTTTTACCACTTGCTCCTCTTTAGAATATCAGACACCAAGTGATACATATAGTTAAACATCCCAGTGCTGTTACTGTATATTATCACCACCCCTGGAACGCCTTCCATCCGTTTAGATTCCTCGCTCAGAACTATCCACATTTCATTAGCTTTTTACATTCACTTTACACAAAGACTAAATCGCTTTATAGTAAAAGACACGCCACAGCCTTGACCATATTTTTAGCCATTCTGAAAAATAAAGAAGAAAAAAAAAATCAATATCCACTGAGTGTCCAGTGTTCTTGTGTACACGGAGTGAAAGAAGTGCGACGTCAACAAACTAAAACCAAAACAAAACTCTTTTTTTTTAGCAGCAGGAACTGCTTTCTAAATGACATGCTGCAGAACTTGGACTCAAGTTTAACAGACTAAACAAAAACTTGTACTGTGTGTGTGTGTGTGTGTGTGTGTGTGTGTGTGTGTGTGTGTGTGTGCGCAGAAACATGCTGATTAAGGCACATTACTGTACTGGTATATTGTTGAAACTTCACAAAGTCACCACTAGATGGTAAAATGATAGATGATGGTGTGTGTGTGTGTGTGTGTGTGTGTGTGTGTGTGTGTGTGTGTTCATTACACTTGAGTATTTTATGTCCGGGATTAATCCTTTTACCCTAGGAGTACTCCCTCCCGCCTTTAATAAAGCCCCGGTTTCAGGTCACAATAAGACCCGAGCTGTTAATCATTGCTAGCGAGGTTAGCTCTATCGTTATTGAAGGGTGGGGGAGGGGTACTTACTATTAATCAGCCTGAAGTTGATTGTTTTTTAACGAGCCATTTTATTCTTTACTGAACACTATTTTTTTAAATAAAAGCACTGAATCAGTTCATGGTTGTTTAAATGTCAGAGAGAGTATTATTGTTATTACCAGAGACACAAACACTTGTGGTTGGACATTTCATTTCCTAAAATCTTAAAATCATGAAGCTGTAAAATCCGTCCATGATTTACCGCCCGATACTCCGCCGGGCTGAAGAAATCGCTACACGATTAACATGATTTTTGCTATGAATCACTATGGGTAATTACCGATTGTTAGTACCGTGGCGTAGCTAATAAAGCACTTAAACAAAGCTAAAGTGAAACACATGCAAACAGCTCGACGATACACTTCGAGATCTATAATAAATAAGATACGACTCTTGGTAACAAACAAGTCAATGAGCTGTGACGTCATAGTGATTTGTAGCAAAAATCATTCAACACAGGACCTAGTGTTAACGTCAAGAGGTGTTCGAGTCAAACCGGGATTTTTGACAGTACAGTAAAAACTCCCTTTTTTTTCCTCTATATAATCCTGTGCTACACTTTTACATCGAAATCTCCGGCCTCCCAGGAACTCCTTTAATAGCCCAATCATGTGGAAATGTCATGGAACTGGAAGTGGTGTTGGTGAATGATTGTGCCGTGTTTCTTCCAAAAAGGCGACAAGGATCTGACTGAATGTCCAATGAGCTGAGTCGGGATCATCGTTCACGCGCGTACGAGCTGCAAAGCATTTACACCAACATTACGCCTTCATTCAGCATAAAGTTTATCACAAGTCCCAGTTTGACTTGAACGCCCTCCTTTTTTATTTTTTTTATTGTAGCTCTCATTAATGCATTTCTTTTTATCTTTTCTCATCCAACCAGAGAAACAGACAAGACGTTCTCCCTACTGAATCTCTCAAAACAACATGATCATCTGATGCTCCTATTTACACACACTGTGTATCATGTCGATGCTGTAAGTAAAGCGGGCGCTTCCGAATCCTGCATCCTGTCCGTCGGGAATTATGGATCAAGGATTACTAAGCGGATTAATTCATGCGCTCAGCTGAACGACGATCGTAATGAACACAAAAACTCTGTTCCATAACCATATTATATAAACACACAGTCACAGTGCATTAAAACACACTACAAGCCACCGGACAGATAGGAACCGACGGCACTGCAGTTTCTGGCTCTTTTCTGAGGGATGACAAAATGGGAAGGACAAATAAATGTATATCTGGGACATTATTATATTAGGGCAGGATGATAAGCATGCGCGAGTCGTTCCAAAGTGCTTCCCTAAGATTCTATTAAATGTTTGATTATTATTACTTGATTATATTCATGTTAAAGCCATAAGCTAAGCATCATGTACAGCGGTACCTTGGCATATGAATTTTATGAGTTCTTAAGGTGAAATTTTGTATTGTGAATCACATTGTCCCATAGGAAATAATGTAAATGCAGATAATCCGTTCCAGCCACCCGGAAATAATACCAGTATTACCAATTTCCAAAACTTTAATCACATTTTTGCAAATGAAAACAATCAGAACATTTATAAAAGACATGTAAATGAAGTGAAATATGAAATAAATAGACATTAAACCTCACTTAACCTTAATTTATGATTCCTCTTGGCACGGGCTGCTTTAAAAAACAAAACTGAAAGCGGCTCTATTTTCTTCTTGCTACCGTATTTGCTAACATTCTTGAGACACATGGTGCTACGTCTTTACTAAATCTTGCACAAAACGCAAAAAAAACAAAAAAACTTTGTAAACTCGTTTTGCTTGGCTTTCCACTGATGCAAACGAGTTCTGAGCGGTATATTTGCTCATACGCCGAAAATGCTCCATATGCCGAGGCAAATTTCTTCCAAAACTCTAGGTGTACCACTGTAATGTCTCAACTGAGCGGAGACTTCCTGTTACTGTCTCTCTTCAAACACAAGGAGGTGACCTGCGATCCTTAGCTGCTCTAACGATCTCTAATTTGCCGGCGCTTTATGTGACGATACGGGGTCGTGCACAATCGCGACAGATCCGCGAGCTTCTCCCGCTAAATCAGGACTCGACCGTGACGGCGGTGATTTAAACAATCTCTAACGTGACCTTGCCTAATCTCCGAGCTCCTGTCGCCGCGGTTAGGAATGTCCGCCGTCCCGTTTCATTCCTCTCTGTCTAGTGTGAAAAGACTTTCAAGCTAATTAGTCTGTTTGGAGTAATTAATCTTATTAGAATATTAACCCTGAGAGACTAGGGGTAGGGGGGAAGGGAGTATAGAGGCGCACGCAGAGGAGTAATGAAGGTGACGAGATATCCGTGTGTGTGTGTGTGTGGATAAACAACATTGTGAAACACAAGGTGTGTAGTATGTAAAACACGTGTACGTTAGATGAGGGAGGAATCTGGGGACGTACGTCACCCTTGACCTTGTGTATCCGCCCCGCCCCGCCGGCCCCCTGCTCGCCGCCGCAAGGATGAATGGCGTAATCAGGCGCTTTGACCTCGAGGTCAAAGATGACAGAAGTACACAGAGTTTCCTCTGTGTGTGTGTGTGTTTAGGGCAGGGTCAGCGCTGGGTTATCTGCACACATCGCTGAGCTCATCAGCATTATGGCTTTGTGTAGAGATGATCAAACATACTGTAAACACACCATTTACACACACACACACACACACACACACACAAGGACGGACTGTTTAGGGTTATTTATCACAATGTAATGATTAGATTTGACACACAAAGACATACAAGGAAAAAGTAAATACACCCCCATAGTTTTATTATTAAATGCAAGCAAGTAAAAAAAAAAAAAACTTCTCGCGGTTGCCATGACGACGATTCATATCTTTCCTTTCAGGTTGAAACAGACGATTCCTTGGAATAGAGATTTCCGGATTATTTCAATCAGAAGACGGCAGACAGTCTGAAGTTCACTACACGGCTGGGAAACTACATTAGCCCCATCAGTAACTGCCTCCACCTGGACCTTCTGAAACACCTGGTTGAAGTTCTGCCAGGAAGAACAACCCTCTCTTTCTAGGCCTAGGCCAGGTGATGTGTTTAAAGCAGCTGAAGGAAAGTGTTAATTTTGTATTAATAGCCAAACCTCGTAAAAATTAGTGCTGTCGAACCGATTAATCATAGATGCGCGATTAATCGCGATTAATCACAATTTTAGAATACAGTGGAGCAATATGTTTCAGTGTCGTTTATGTACCAGTGCCTCCTAGAGGACACGCTCACGTTACGCTCAAGCATAAACACTTCTCCACGCACGTGACGTGCACGCACAGACACACGCCTGGAGAGAAAGACAAGGAAAGACAGAGACACTCAAAAAGACAAAAAAAAATATTAAAAGTGTTACATACACAATGACAAGAGAGAGAGAGAGAGAGAGAGAAAGAGAGAGAGAGTAAGAAAGAGTTACATACAGAAGAAAGAAAGGCATGGACAGAGGTAGAGATAAAGACACAGACAAAAACAGGGAAAGTGAAAGAAAGAAAGAGACAAAAAGCGAGCAGTTAAATATCAAAGCACAGAGTCATAAACACAGAGAAAGAGAGAGTAAGAGAAGGACATAGAAACGGTCAGAGATGGAGAAAAAGATGCACACAGGAAGACGGAAAGAAAAAGAGGCAAAGAGAGAGACAAACACAAAGAGACAGAGAAAGAAAAAGAGCCACACAAAATGAGAGGAAGAGAGAGAGAAAAATGAATGAAACAAAGTGAAGAAGAGTAAAAAAAAGAAAGGAGAGATAAAAAGAAAAAGAGAAAAAATAAGAGAGAACAAGGAGAAAATTGAATTTACAAAAAAAAACTTTTATTTACAGTTTTACTTACAGTTATTCTTTGGGATTATTTTTTGCTAAAAACATAAGGAATAAATAAATAAATAAACAACTGTAATAAATAATTGTAAAAAATTAATGTATTATAAAAAGTCTAAAACAAGGAATGAGTAAGACGGAGCTCATTTACAATTAAAGTGCTTTATTAAAACACCAATTACTCTCGAATGTAGCAAGAGTGTCTGTTTTCTTATAAAAGATAATGAACTCTTTGATTTTACTACGACACTATAATTTACTTTTTGTTTAATTTGTTTTTTTGGTTAATACCCATTTTTGCTCGGCCCACAGTCTAGTTCCGCAGTTGACTTTTTTCTTTAGTTTTTTTGGGGTATATTTTACCCCTAAGATAAAAGACTCCATATTGAAATCAATAAATTCGGCTTTTAAAAGATTAAAAAGTGGTTGCAGTCTGGAGCACTCTGCTAAAGCATGAAGGATGGTAACGAGGAGAGAGGAAAAGAACGAGAGAGAGAGAGAGAGAGAGATACTGGGACAGATTAAGAGATTAATATGTGCATAATGTTTATACATGTTTATAAATTCAGATTTAAAAATAGTTATAACAATAAATGATTATTCATGATGTAATCGATGATTTCGAACTGCTTTGGCAACAATGTTATTTTCTTCTGTTAACATTCCCGCCTTTAAAGCCCTTCTGAACGGAACAATGCCACACTGCACTGCTACAACATGACCAGCAGAGGGCAGCAGAAACACAAGATTTGAGCGAAATCGGTCACTAAACAAAGAGAAGACATGAGAAAAGTAAAAAGGACATCTGGCTCTACAGATGTTCTTTCATTACTGCGGCTAACAAATGGACAAACAGTGTTTTACTGAGTAAAAATAAACGACACGAGCTCGAAAGCTCCTCTATGTGATATAAATACTCTCACTCTTCGTCTCCTTTAACCGCTCGATAATCCTGTTTAGACTTTCTGCCGCGATATTCAGCTAGGAAATCGGATCGCTGTACGATACTGGATATTCATACTCGTAATTCATATTCATAATGCATATTCACTTTGAATTCGCTCGCAGGTTTAATCTGTACGACAATCGATAACAAAAACTGCGAGAGCTGCAAGTTTCCATAGGGCGACCAGAAACTAGCGTGTGACAGTTAAAGGAAGAACAGAGAGTGTCACACACCTACACACACCCACACTCCCACACCTACACAAACACACACATACATACACACTCTGAGAAACTGAGGAGTCAGAACTGAACATTAACATGAAAGCTGCAAAGTGCAAAAAGCCGCCCGTGTATAAATAATACACTCGACAAGCGACAGAGAGGAGAATAATGCAAAAATAATAGAGTGGCATTAAGTACAGCTTTCTGTTCAGTCATGTGAATGCCTGTCATCATTTCCCCGTCAGCTGTGTGTGTGTGTGTGTGTATGTGTGTGTGTTCATCATCATGAGAAGAACAGGGAAGTACAAAAACACCACCAACATAACCGAGCAAAAATACATGACTCATCCGAGACGCAAAACAAGCCGCGCGTGAATCAGACGAAACTCATCTGACGACCTTTGGAATCATCAGAATCATCAAAAAAAACTAAGAAATTGCCCTGAGTCACTGCTAGATGTCAAGATAAGTGCGATGGCGGCCTGCGCTCTGGACCTCGGCGTCTAATTTTCACCGTAACGATTTAAAGCGAGCAGCTCTGTAGGACGGATCTCTAACTCGCGCTCTATTTTCATTTCAGCGAGCAGAGAGAAGGCGCCCTGGGGTCCGTCGCTATAAATCTGTCACTGTGGAGAACACACACACACACACACACACAGAGAGAGACTCGAAAACACTCTCACAAAGCTTCATCGCTGTGACTTAGCATCGGAATTCAGAGAAATGGGCCACCGCGCGCTCCGGGATTAGTCAAGAGCTTGTGGTCTTCCTTTTTCCTAATCGCTTCAGCACTGTTCTGCAGAACTGAAAAAAAGCAGATCATACACGCGGCGTTAATGATGTAACCCGACTTAACCCTCATAACCACTTACGCCGTTTCCCCTCGAGGTCGAGTCGATTAGAGTCTAGAGTTAATCATCCGAGCTACTGTAACGGTGCTGATCCACTTGACGGGTGAAATAGGCTTGAGCGCACAATTCTTTAGCTACAAATCATTTATTCATTAACAAACCAAAGTGCTCAAGTGATAGCAGGTGTTATAATTTGGTTGCCCAGAAAAAAAAAAGAAGAAAAAAAAAACTCTGGACGAGATCCCGTGTAAGAAACATTAGAGCTGGGAATCAGAGACGGCTGTTGATTCGACTGAATTCAATTCAATAAAACCTACAGCTGCTTGAGACAAATTAAAAATCAACAAACAAGAGACATGATTCCTAAAATATCAAAAGTATTAAAACTATTTGCTTAACATTAAAACACTGTGTAACTTCTTGTGGTTGATGGTTTAAATTTCATAATCAGTGTTGGTGGATGTTATTTTTTAAAGTAATTAATTACATTTTACTTTTTAAAATTACTGTCTTTAAAAAGTAATCAGTTACATTACAGCTTTACATTAGGGTTCCATCTTTCTGCGCGTCGGCCCTCGCATAGTCAAACCACATAGGTGAGATAGGGGTATAACAGCAGGAATAACAGAGGGGGGCGGGTTATCGGGGGCGGGGCTTGTAGGGCGACTTTCACACACACACACACACACACACACACACACACACACACACACACACACACACACACACACTAACGGATTGGGAGTGACTGCTGTCTGGCTCTTGGATTACATAAATTGTTTGAATAACGGATTACATATTTAAAAATATAGCTAAATAACTGAGGACTTAAATAGCGCGGACATAACGTGTTAGATTACTTGTTACATCAAAAAAGTAATCCAAGTACTCTAACGCATTACTTTGTAATAAGTTACAGCCAACACTGGTCATGATCACATTTTTCACCATGCAATATTTATTTTTTCACCTCCACACTCCAGTCCATTAGGGGGCAGTAATGCACCAACTGCCCAATGAATTCAAAAGAAGAAGAGCATACTGTACTAATCTCAGTAAGAAAAACAAGCGAAAGTACTTAACAGACAATAAAGGTAATTTCTGTTCATCATTTTAAAAGTTCGAATCTTTTAAAAGTTCGATAGAGCTGACTGGCCAATCTCTGTCAGAGGGGGAGGGGTGGGAGCCACTCTAGCGCTCTGACATCAGTCACGGCTCTACAGCCAATCACATGTGTCTGTGAGCTCGCGCGAGCGGAAGGAGTGGATAGTGCTGTCCTTCGAGTGCGTTACGCCGCTTCCTGTTCGAAAAGATGCAAATGTGGGAGTGGCCTAATAATGGGTGGGAATCTGATATGAGCAAATTAGGAACAAAATCAGGTAAAAAATAAATAAATAAATAAATAAATAAATAAAAACTTACATTGATTCATTGAAAAAATTTGACGTACAAAAGCTGGTTTAAAACCGCGTGATCAATTTCATGGCATGGCTCTAGCGAGCATTGTCCTCGTCACGTGTTCTTGTTAAACCTCAACACAAACGTTACGTACTTGTAATAAAGAAAAATCTAACTTTATTAAATATGCATTGATGCAAGGGAAATTAATGATCTGTTAGCTTCGAGATGCAACATATTGTTCATTATTTTAAAAAAAAGCCAAGATATCTCAGATTTTTTAAACGGCTAGCAGCCTCTGCAAATACTGAAAATGTCCCAACATTATTGCTTCCTTTTTCTTTTGACTTTATGAGCGTTTGGTGCGTTATATTGCCACCTACTGGACTGGAGTATAGAGCAGACGATTTAAATAATCAGGAGGAGAGTTACACCGAGTTTAAATGCTTATTAGATACTCGTAGTAGTTTTTAACACTTAAACAATAGAAATATAGCAAACCGAATGAAAAAAAAAAGATTTATTCATGTGATCTGACGTGTAGGAAAGGAGTCTCCAGTGTCAGCACTGTAAGAACGTCTTCACGAGCGAAGAGAAAAACAAAACAGGATTGACTGCAGAAATCAGGAACGCAACAAAGGCAACTAGTTACTAGAAAGCAGAAGTTTCTGTGAATAAAACCACCGTTAATTATCTTTCTCTAACAGATAAATAAAAAGGGGTTTTATTCCTCGGAGACGGTGAGATGAAGATGTCATGGTGTGCGGACGAAGCAGTTCACCCGGGATTGCAAAAGGACTTTCAGTCCGAAAGTGTTGTTTGTGTGATTTGGCCAGCTGCACGATGTTCCTCATTTCACCTTCATTAGAAATTAAAGAAGGAGAAGTTCACATGATATAAAGTCACCATTTTTTCCATTCACAGGATGCCCCAGCGTGCGCTCTCTCTCTCTCCTTCTCTCTCTCTCTCTCTCTCTCAACCCTGTGCGTGATTATTGCGCACCACTAGGATTTCGTCCCAGAGCTTGGCTCCGTGTGTGCGTTAGTTATGGCGTCCTGTGCTCGCCGTCCCGCAGCTAGGCGGCTTGGCTGGGTGTTTGCTTGACTCGGAAGTAGCCGCGCATTAAAGCGAGCATGTGAATAAATAAATGACTGACATGATAATACGCTTCCTGTTGTACAGGTGCTCCTGATTCTTGGCGAGCTCTCGTAGCGCGTCTGCCAGCGCGTCAGCCCGCTTGCACGTCTCAGAGAGAGAGAGAGAGAGAGAGACGCCAGCAGACAGGAGTGTTACGGCGAACGGGATCAGACACGTTATGATTTGTCGCTACATGTCTGCCTCGATAAGCAAACAGCGGATTGTGTACTTTACGCACTCCATTCATCACGCTTAATCGAAGACACCTTGAGTAAACAATTTGCTAATTAAATTTAAAAGAAATACAGGAGGAAATGAAATCAACACACTTTCTCCTCTGACCTTTCAGGCTTGGCACTCGACCCACGACGCTAAACAAAAAAAATGAATAAATAAAATGAGGAAAGATTAATGATACCGGGTTAACACCGCGCACACACTGCATGACTAAATGCTAATTACTGCCTGAAATGAGCACATGTTGTACGGTGCGTAGCGCCATGGAGTGTAGCACACGGAGTGCTTTTTCTCTTGCTCACTCGCGAGAACGCTGTAGATCTGCATTCTTCACTGGGAAAATGAAGACCAAAAATTCTAGCTAACACTCTAATTACCACTATTATTTTTAAGTGTTCCATATAATTTATATATTTCATATTATTTAATACACATTTTACTTCTCTTTTACTGTAACTGGTTATTAGTATAATTTAAAAAGTATCAAGTTAGGGGGCATCAAACACTTAAGGCTGTGGGTCACTGATCGGAAGGTCGGGGGTTCGAGTCCGACACCACCAAGTTGCCACTGTTGAGTCCTTGAGCAAGGCCCATAACCTCCTATCTGCTCCAGGGGGCGCTGTGTCCTGGCTGACCCGGCGCTCTGACCCTCCAGCTTCCGAACTGGGATATGCGAAAAAAAAAAAATCCTTTCACAGTGCTGAACGATTAATGTGACAAATAATTGAATAATCTAATCTGACTTTTGAACATTCCATATAACTTATACAATTGATACACTTTACATTATATGTTGTAAATAATTCTCTTTTATTGTAACTGTAAAAAAGATCAAAGAAGATTATATGGAATTTTCAAAAATGTATTAATTAGATTAATCAAACTATTCAATTAATGAATTAATTAAAACGATACGTTTTCAGAAGTCATACTTAATATCTTTTTATTTTTGTCAGTTCCATATAATTTATACATTTGATCTACTTTTATTTTATTGTAATTGTATATTTGTATATTTTTTGTGCAATTTTCCTCTTCCTACCTTTTTATTCCCTTTTAGGTCAATTTAAATTAAAAATTTGTATTTACTAAACGATAAAACTTTCTTTCTTTGATCGAAATGCGAAAGTCAATTAACAATCTTAGCTCTAGACTAGCTTTGGTTTCTCAGGTTGCTCCTGAGGTGTGTGTGTGTGTGTGTGTGTGTGTGTGTGTGTGTGTGTGTAGGGTCAAGGGTTTTCACTCAAGCATCAAGTCTGTGAAGTCCATCTAACAGCAGGCTCAGTCCTGTCCTGGGATTTGAACTCATCCCCCGTCCTGTCTTCTGCTCTGATGCGTAACCGTGGTTTTGAAAATCAAAAGAATTTAGAAACGATGTCGTTTTTACGATTTCACGCGGCTGACTCGTCTACTATGTGATCATAAAACCTCTACGCCTTCACGTTAAAGTGCACGCAGAGTGCATTTACATAAGAACACTGTGATATTCCTGGATTACCGATTTATCTTTTATCATCAGCGCGGCGATGTTCTCCACTTCAGCTCGAGGCAAAACTGCTCTAATACTTCCAACAATAATCATAAAAATAAAACCATGGCTAAATGATTATAAAGTCTTCAAGGTTCCACTTTTCCTTTTTTTTTTTTTTTTCAATTACCCTTTAGCAAAGGCAGGCCAGCTGATGAAATGTTTAACCGACGTCCAAAAAAAAAAGTCCGTCCTCCTGCGTGTGGAGGCTTCAAATGTCAAACAGTGTTCGACCTGGATGAGATCGTTGACATTTTACACCGAAGAATAACGACTCGGAGAACGGCTGCTGTAACGCTAATAAGAACGCGATTTATGTCTGATGAATAAAAGCATAAAGCATTTTTATCTCATAAGAGAGAGAGAGACAGTTTAGGGCAGATCGGAAGAGATCAAGAGCTCTATATATTGGTGGTGACCTCGATACAAACCTCCAGCAATCTTTCTCTTTCCCTCATCATCCCCTGTCCTCGCTAGCACCCCCCCTCCCCTCCCCTCCACCCCCTCGTTCCCTCTCCTCCTTTTTCTGTCCAGCCCTCTTCTACTTGCTCCAAAACTGTCAGATCGCGTTAGTGCATTTCACGCTCGCCGCCCGTGGTAAAAACAGCCGTGAACATCGCCGCGCGCCGCGATTCTCCTGCTCCACTTCCCTCCCCTGTGCGCGATGTTAAAAACCCCCTCGCTAGTTTATTCATGACGCAGACTGTGGCCCCAGTAAAGGCTGCGCAACTGAAGTGAAAAGGAGATTGCGACTGACGAAGGCCTGACTTTTTTTAAATGACCCTGTGTTCAGCCGTGAGCTGTTTAGCTTTGAATAGGGCACAGAGCCGCAGCCACGCAGGAATGAGATCAGAAATGCTAATGCATGCAGCTTGTACTGCATAATGGACTGCGTTGTGTCTTTCTCTAATAAACCCGGTGGTGTTTGGGTGTAATTGTGTAGCGGCTCAAACAAATCCCTCGACGCGGTCCAATTTCGATCTGACCTTTCGTTTATAAGAATGAAACTTACAGCAAGAATGTTCTTCAAGATTTAGATACATAACAACATATAAGCTATTATACTGTACTTCTTTTAGAAATAGTTTGAAGGGTGTTTTCACTAGTGCTGTCAATCGATTAAAATTTTTAATCTAGTTATTCACAGTAATAGACTGATTAATCGCGATTAATCGCAATATTAAGATTGCAATATTGTTTGACATTGTTTAAAATGTGGTTAGGGGAAACATTATGCAGTTTTATTTCAATATCTCAAACATTAACGCTTAACAAAATCTTTAGAATGGAAAACTCCTTGCAGCAGTACTCATATCGCGAGCTGTGTCTGCTCCTATAGTATTGACCATGTCCGTTTTCTCTTTTTTAACTTCGTTAGCGCAATTAGCTAGCACGTGCTTTCCGCAAAATGTTTCCCTTTTGTTTTTTTTATACGACCAGAGTGAATGAGTACAATTACCATTTGTCGTTGATTAGACATGCTGTTACACCCAGGTAGTGATGAGTCGTCCATGAACGATTCATTCTTTTTGAACAAGTCTTTAACGTGACTCAAAAGAACGACTATCCCGGAGACTGATTCGTTTATTTCCTACTGGGCGAACCATCACAAAAACTCCGTAGGTTATAAACAGGAAACAGAAATGAGTAGTTACCTTTAAGTCTTTGGTCCGAGTCGTTTGTTCTTTTGTCATGTGACTCCCATAGACGCTATGCAGTGCAATAGATTCAAAAGAACGAACGACTCGGACCAGAAGATATAAGAGATGAGCTACTCATTTTGTTTATTATAATATGTCCTTAGCAGCACTGTTATATTTTCATTACTAGAACTATAGACAAACTTTTTGTATGTAGTCGTATTGGGGGGTCTGTTTATTAAAAATTTAACATTTTATTTTTATTTCTGATCAAAAGAACGAAATGAACTAAATGACTCAAAAAAAGATTGAGAAGAACTGATGAAACATATGATTAGTTTGCTTTAAAAGAAAAAAAAAAGAATTTCTAGATTAATCACGTTAACGCGTTAATATCGACGACGCTAGTTTGTAAACACGGCCCAAATACCGCAAGCTTGTTTTGGCAGCGGGGCTCAGTCTGAATCCTTTTTGATCGCTGCATGATTCCATACGTTACTGTGCACACATGCAAAGTGTTAGTTGAGTACATGTTTTTACTTATTTATTTATTATCTGCTTAATTCAAAGATGTTCCTTCAGTACCAACTCAAAGCAGCGCAGAACAGTCCATGAAGACGTAAAAACGAGGAGCTGTTGTCATTAGATAATTTCCTAGCCATGCAGATAAACAAGGAACTTTTCCTTTTTTTTATTTGCCGATGTTCTTAGAGAAAGAATCTAGGTGAAAAAGTGAACTTTCAAAAAGCATATAATGGTTTAAAAAAAAAAAAAAAAGAAAAAAGTACATCACTATTTTCCAAAACACTCTCACGATCCATTTTTTGTAAATATCCATACACATTTATATTTTTATCAGATGAAAAGAAACACATTTGCTCAATACAATTTCACGCCCTTTTATTTCTGTACTGTAATTCTTTCTTTTCACATGGAAAAACATAAATCTAAAAAAAGTGTATTATTCTAAAATGGAAAATTGTTAAGATATTGCAACCTGAACTTGACATGGTTACGGACACTACAGATCTTTTTACAGGTCATATGCTTTTAGAAGCTTATAGCAATTTGACTATCAATCTTCAAAGAAATATAAATAATTTGCATTGTAAATGATTATTATATAAAGCAAGTCAGTATAAAGCTGAAAAGTTGCCCTTTTTGGGGTTCAATTAAAATCATCTCCCTAAGACAGCTGAAATTAGCAACTTGAATTTTTTGGGGGAAAGCGTGATTGGTCACTTAAATGTTGCATGTTAAATGTGTGGCACACACATTTCTGTATTATATGTATAACACTAATGTGTTTTGGCCGATAGATCTATAGAATGTCTGTAGCATTACGATTTCCCTTCACTGGAACTCGAACCTGTCCCGGCATGACCATGCCCTTATGTAAAAAGTGAGCTCCGTTTTGTTTGTGTTAAGGTTGGAGAGTCCTGACTGAACTCATCCCCGCTTAACATCTTTGAGATGACCTGGAACTGGAGCCTCCTCGGCATTTGAGAATGAAAGGGGGGAATAAATCAAAAACAGGATGTGCACACTGTATCTAGGAGTCAGGTGTCCGCAAACTTTTGGCCATAGTGGATATTGTTCTAATCTCATTTTGGGTAAATAAAAGTGTAATTAATGTCAACGAGGAGGCGATTGTGATGATGATGAAGAGAGAACTGCTTGTCAGGTCATGAGTTAATTAACTTAATTAAATTAATATTTATCTCTAAACACCTTCCTCTATTCACTCCCCAGAAGCTGACTGCATTTTCGTTTTTATGATAACCGTAAATACATGTTTACAGTGTTTCCTGGGCAAAGGCATACGCTTGAATTCGCCCAACAACGTTTATTCGTCCTCATGTGAATTAAACGCGTCATATGCTCATCCACATGCCGGATAAACAGCTGCGCAGTGTCCTATATTCTCCTGAATCTCTTCCATCATTCCACAGCTGTCTAGAAACACGAGCTAGAGAGTTCAAGAACAGTCTATACGTCTAATCTAACAGTGTGATATTTTTGTCACCCTGAACTAAAAATACTTAGTCGCAGTTCTTCTTTAGCAACTCCGGTCTCCTTTTAAACCCATGTGGGTTTCCTCAGTTTTAACACTAAGAGTCAGCATCAATCTGAGAAAACAATAGAGAAAAGAGAGAGAGAGAGAGAGAGAGAGAGAGAGAGAGAAAGGCCTTGTGAAGCGTCTCTTTTCATGTCTGCTCTTGCAGCGTAGAGCTTTGATCCGGCAGAGGAGGGGTAGGGGCTCCGTCTCTCTGATCTGGCCTGCTAAATGACAGGCTGGTTGTCTAAGGCTGAGGGTGGAGCGCTAATGATACTGCGCCCATGTACCCGACGTGACTATTAGAGACCCGCTGGTGCTGGCGAAGGGCTCCACACAGAGCCTGTTATTAAGCGCAGAGGCATCCTGTAATCAAAACATGGCCTGAGCTGCTTCTGACCTTCTTCTAAAGTGGTGCAGCGCTGTTAGAGAGGCCACTGCTGCCTGGTTAAAGAGCCGGTCACTTAAACTGAGCTGGGCGGAGAGCAGATCCTGCCAGGGAACATAAATAGGCATTTTACTCGGGGAAAATAACGCTAATCAGACAACTGGATTCTAGGCTAAAAATAACTAAATTAGATGAAGGGATGACTGACAGGCTGGAGGATAAAGAAATAAACGGATGGGGGAAATGTGCAGACGGGATGGAATTTCACAGATGGGTGGGACAAATTACTGATTTGACTGGCGGATAGATGAATGTGTGATTAAGCAGAAGGCAAGATGGATTAATGGATGCATTGAATAGATGGATGGATGTATTGGATGGATGTATTGGATGGATGGATGGATGGATGGATGGATGTATTGAATGTATGATGGGTGGATGGATGGATGTATTGGATGTATGATGGGTGGATGGATGGATGTATTGGATGTATGATGGGTGGATGGATGGATGTATTGGATGTATGATGGATGGATGTGTTGGATGTATGTATTAGATGTATGTATTGGATGTATGATGGATGGATGGATGGATGGATGGGTGAATGTATGGATGTATGATGGATGGATGGATGGATGGATGGATTGATGGATGAATGGATGTGTTGGGTGAATGAATCGGACATATGGGTTGAGAGATGTATGGAAAGATCATTGAAGATAGCATGGATTAATAGAAAGTTTGATGGAAAGAGTGAATGAACAAATAGATAAATAGACTGGATAGATAAATACATTGAATTGATGAATCAAAGACAGATGGATGGACAGATTAATTATTAAAAAGATGGACTGGATGTAAAAATTTATTAGATTAATGACTGGAGTGATTAATAGAAAATAGAGGGGTGGAGAACATGAGAATACACAGACTGCGTTGATGAATGGATTAAAATAGACAGATAGATGAGTGGGACAGATGACCGACTTGGACTGACAGAAGGATTGATGGACAGATGGCTTGAACGAATGGATGAATAAACAAAAAGAGATTGTTTGGATGTATGGTTAAATAAAAGCAGGATGACTAGGCGGTGTACTTGGATAAAAAGATAAACAGACTACATAGATGAAGGGATGACTGACAGATGGAGGAAATGTGCTGACTGGATGGAATGTTATATACAAGTGCGACAGATGACTGATTTGGACTTGTATTGGACAAATTGGCAGAAGGATGGATAAATGAATGCATGATTAAGCCAAAGGACTGGATTAATTCATGGATGGATGGATGGATGGATGGATGAAAAACAGATGTATGGATTGAGAGAAGGTGGATGGAAAGATGGATGAATACATTGAAATGATGAATCAAAGACAGATGGATGGACAAATTAGTTATTGGAAAGATGAACTGGATAGACAAATTGATTAGACGTGGAGTGATTGATAAGTGAAGGTGCAGGGGTACTGAGAATGCACAGACTGCACTGATAAATGGATTAAAACACACAAAGGATGGATAGATGGATAGACGGACATGTGATTAGGCAGAAGTATGGATGGACGGACGGATGGATGGATGAATAACCAAAAGCAGTTGTAATTATTTGGATGTATGGATGGACAGAATTATAAATAAAGATTGATATAAGCAAGATTCCTGGACAGAGTACTTAGATAAAGAGATAAATAGACTACATAGATGAGTATTGGACTAATGACTCAAAGACAGATGGATAGACAAAAGGGTTGATGGACTGGATAGAAAGATGGATTGGATGAATGACTGGAGTGATTCACAGAAAAAGCCAGGGTACGGAGCATGCACAG
Organism: Clarias gariepinus; assembly: GCF_024256425.1. Taxonomy (NCBI): domain Eukaryota; kingdom Metazoa; phylum Chordata; class Actinopteri; order Siluriformes; family Clariidae; genus Clarias; species Clarias gariepinus. The sequence goes on along the minus strand of NC_071108.1, from coordinate 33,202,261 downwards.
ACTGGATGACTGTTGAGGGACTGAATTACACAAACGAATGAGACATGACTGATTTTAACCGTTGGATGGATAAAGGTGATTAGGCAGAATGATGGAGGGATTGATAGATGAGTTGATGAGTGGATGGACAAAAAGATATATGGACCTATTGATAGATAGAAGGACGGATAAAGAGAAAGATGGATGCTGACTGTAATGGACTGATGAATCAAAGACAGATTGATGAAGAGAAGAGATTAAATGATTACTGCGCAGCATTCTGTTTCACAACAATTTTCTATTTGTGTTATAAATCTTCTATGTTCGTCCCTTGCTAAAAGCTAGCGAGGACAGACTTGAGGTTGATCCCTGATCAGTACAGATCCCTCCCGACTGTGGGCACGAATGCGAACGGTGGATTCATTTATTTCAGCCAGCATAGTGCGAGAGTTTTGTGGCTCGCTCCTGATATTTCCGTGTGCCCAAAGTATTTTTCTGCTGTGCACATATTTTTTATTTTCACTCACTTAACCGCGCTCTCACCCGTCATTACTCTGTGCTCGCTAGGGGTTGCCAGATAACACTGAATCATGCTTAGGTTTCTGAATCTCGGCATACTCCGTTAAAACGGGCAAAACTCATACTGTAGCTAATTATATATGCACAGTGTGTTTCAATAAAATCGGCACAGAATGTATTTCATCTGCCAAAGTATCCCACTGTTACTATTTTTATTATTAATATAATTATAAAATAGTAACAGAAAAAAAAAAGAATTAGATACGGGCCTCCGAGTGGCGCAGTGGTAACGTGCTCGCCTATCATCGGGAGATTACGACTTTGATTCCCGGGTGACCTAAAGGGATGAGAGGTACTTAGTGCTCCCACATTAATCACTGCAGCACTGTGAGCTCACGCAAGCGGATAGCACTGTCCTCCGAGTGTGTTACTCCGCCCCCAACGGTGCGTGAGCGAGCAGTTCGAAAAGATGCGGTCGGCTGGCTTAACGTATTTCGGAGGAAACACGTGATAGTCTTCGGCCCTCCCCGCTGAGTGGTAGTAGTAGCCTTTAATGTGGGAGCCCCCTAGTGACGGGGAGGAATTGGACAAAACTAACTTAGGAAGAAAATCGGGGAAATATTTTGAAATTAAAATCTTTTAATGATCTTAACTGTCATTCAGATGAAACTTGGCCCATTTAGATTTCACATGAAAAGACATGAACCTGAAAAAGTGTATTATTCTAAAATGTCAAATTGTTAAGATATTGCGACATGAATTTAACATGGTTACGGACACTACAGGTTTTTTGGAAGAAAAAAAATCCTAATTTTGCGATCCAATTTTTGCACCCCCAAACTCACTCTCAGCCAGGCTGTGGCATCTCTCCGTCTCAATTCAATAAATGCATGAAGTTTCCCAAGTCAATGAACAATCATGATCTCAGTATTGACCAAAATAATCATGATGATAATCTCTCCAAGAACCACGAAAAGGTGTGGTTAACCGGCGTCACGTGTCTCGAACGAAGCATGCGTTCCCTTTCATCTGTCTCGGCTGGAAGATATTAACCGAACGCTGTACGGAGCGTCGAAACAATGACGCGTCATGCGTAAGAGCTGACTTCATTCCATTCTCATTCCTCAGGGTGCTGGAACGCAGCGAATCCTCCTACGACATAATCGCCACAAATCTGCCTGTCTGTACAAAGGTGTGGGTTTCTTCATAACCCGAGGAGTGTGTGGTGTAAAGTAACTGCCAAATAGTGTGATTTATGTGACAGTCATACTGCAGTCACATATGAGCTTGTTGTAGATCACACCTTAGCAAGAGAAGAAGAGTTCATGTAGGACAGGACAGGCCAGATTAGTGGTAATTAAAGTGCGTGCTTCTTATGTACTCGCGGCAAACCAAACAGCACACAATAACAGGTAAGAGCTCTGGATCTTTGTTTCATATGTAAATGGGCTCCTCAAAAGCCCTTTTAAAAAAATAAAAATAAATTAAGGCACTAGACAATATAGCCCCAAGGACTGACAAGAAACTGTGAGTGGCACGTGAGACACCAGCACAGCCCCGGCCCATGTAGGAACAAGAGCTAATGGAATTCTCAAGAGCCCTGACGTTCATTAATATTTATTAAATGCATGTCAAAGGGATGCAGAATAGGCTTGACTCATTTATATTAATAACTGTATTACATACAGTGTGGGTGAAAAGTAACTAGGCTTTCAAAACTGGCAATAAAATCCACATTTTTAATACAAATGTACTGAAACAAATCATACATGTACTTTACTGCATAGGAAGATGAAAGCAAATCTTTGAATTTCAACGTAGGAACCGGTGGCATCAACCAGTCTTCTGAAGGAGGTGGTTCGGGATATTGCTGAGAACCTCCTGTCTTTGTCCTGTACACCTCGTCTTTTGTGTAGACCCACAGAAAAAGAAAAAAAAAGAATCACATGGAGTGAGATCTGGACTTCATGGAGGCCGTTATGAGTTTGGAGTCATCCCAGTCAACGTCCTGGAGAACGCTGGTCTGACCATGCGCGCACGGAAAGAGCAAGATGGGGTGGTGCACCATGAGGTTTGTGCTCCAGTGATACTACAAGTTCTACAGCCTTTAAATATTACGTAGTTCATGTTCACTCACCATGTATACTGTATATACGGTTACATTACATGGGTTATAGATCAGTTACTAAGGATTTGTCTTCCTTATTGTTATTGGACAGTTAGTGCGTTGGCCATTGAGTTTTTGGTCATTTATTCCACTGGTCATGGAGTTACTGGTCTTTTAGTACTTTTTGATTATTAAATTAATGATCATTTAGTGAACTGGGCATTGAGTTATTGTCATTGCTGATGAGTTACTGGTTATTTACATGATTGATCATTATTTGCCCAGTTTAGTGCACTGGTCATTCAGTGCATCTATCCTTGAGCTATTGGTCATTTAGGGCATTTTCATCATCGGCACTGATCAGGGAGTTCTTGATCGCCATTGATAGTTATTGGACATTCATTATTGGAAAGTTAGGGCATTTGTCATTGGTTATTTAGTTATTGGTCATTTAGAGAGATGGTCATTAAAGTGATTATTATTAGGTCGCTGGTCATTGAGTTCATGATCTGAGTTATCAGACGTTTAATGTATTGTTGTTGAGGTATTGTTCATTAAATGATTAAAAATGTAATGGATTGGTTATTTAGTGCATTGATCATTGAGTTATTGGTCATTTAGTGCATTGATCATTGGGTTATTGGTCATGTAGTACATTGATTGATTTATTGGGCATGTAGTGCATTTGATTTACTGGTCATTAAGTCCATTCATCGAGTTATTGGTCATTTAGTGAATTAGTCGTTACCTTACTGGCCATTTAGTGCATTAATCATTGACATACTGGTCATATAATCCACTGATCATTGAATCATTGGCCATTTAGGGCACGGGGCATTGAGTTAAGAGTGAGAAGTACAGAATTAATAGAGAAAAAATAAATGCACATCAGTATTCAGCATCAGTATTCAAATCTCACACACACCTAAAGATGTAAACGCTATTCAGACAGGTGTGAGGGGTTTAGGCGTGCACAGAGGAGTTTGCCAAAAGCAGAGGCAAGCCTGAGCTGGGCACGATTCTAGACTCTTTATACGTTCATAATATCGGCTTGAACAAAATTATTTGTCATTACTTGAGCAACTAAAAGTAAGTTAGAAATTAATTGAATTTGATTTCTTTCTTTTAAGCCATTGATTTAAAACAGAAAATATTTTTTTAGAAAATCGCAGTAACTATTGACCTTTGGACAATTTAAAGGTGATCAGTAATGACTGACATAAGGTTCAGTATAAGTTTTATAAAGAACACACAGTAACGACAGATGATAATTACATCTTCATTAAATACTTGAATATTTCCTGAATGAGTTTCAACTTGCCAGTTGCAAGCGTCACATTAATCCGTGTTGAAGAGGCAACTGTCTGCACAAAAAGACAAAAAGTCTCAGGTTCGCAGAAGTTCTGAACTGCGGCTCTGGACAAGGCGTTCAAACGAGCTGCTGATGCACCCGGAGCATGCGTAGGATCGACTATTGGCTTCTCAGATTCCTGAATCGTGCCTCACGTCCCTGAGACACGTCGATCATATCAGCTACTCGCACTCTTTTGAGCTGCTCGTAGTTCTTATCAGTGCGTGTTCTCTGGGGTTCAGAAGCCGGTTGTAACCTGTACGCAGTGATAGAGCAGGTATGCGACTCCGCAGGTATGCGCTCTGTACGGGTAGACAATACCGCGAAAACCATGAAACGGAGACGAACTCATGTGTTGGGCCGCAGGGTCACTGACTGTCAGCTTTTCCGTTTAAAGAAAACCAGAAATTAATATGTTATTATTAAGTCAATTAAAAAAACACACTTTATATGTTTAATCCTTTTGAACAGTGGGGTTTTTGTATAATGTGGAAAATATGTTTCAGCGTTATACTGTCTCCCATCAAACAATAATAATTTCAAATGCAAATTATTCATATTTCTTTATAAGTATTGATATTAAAATTTGTGTAAGCTTCTAGAAGCATATGATGTATAAAATTGTTGCTTAAATTAAAGCATTCTGTGCAAAGTTCAAAAATAAAAATCGTGTAGTGTCCGTAACCATGTCAAATTCTTGTTGCAATATCTTAACAATTTTGCATTTTAGAATAATACACTGCTTCAGGTTTTTGTCTTTTCATGTAAAATCAATACCAATTAAGATCGCTAAATGATTTGAATTGTTTTTAAAAGGTTACGGACACTACAGACATAAAGAGGCATGAAATTGTAGTTAGCAAATGTGTTTCTTTTTATCTGATAAAAATATAAATGTGTAGCATATTTACAAAACATTAAGCATGGATCGGGAAATACTGTAAGAAGCATTAGGTGTTATGAAAAAGAAGTTTTTTAAGTTCGATGTAGGTTTATTGTAAAACCTATCATGTACTACGATGCTAAGCGCAATTAAATGCTATTTCTACCATTATGAGGTTGTTAATTAGAAATTCACGGTATATTAAGGTATCTATGGGAAATGTTAATATCCCCAACAGTTCTGATCATTTCCACGATCACAAATCCGATAGCGTCGGCAAAAAACACGCTCGCTAAGTGTGTTAGCTGCTGTGTTTCTCGCGCTTCTTATTCTAGTATCAGATCTTGTTTGATGAAGTTGGACCGTTGCGGGAAAAAAAATGCTAATTCATGCACTGAATTGTATTAAGAAGTGATCTTTGTTCGTCCCTACTATTTACCAAGCTGAAGGGCTTACCCATTCATTCCAAATCCAAACCCAAATTAACACACTGGGTCTAAATAGCATGTTTGTCTTCTGACCCATGATGTATGATGAATATGTGCATATTTAATGAGTGATGGCTCATTTACCTCCGTATTGTAATGAACAAGCTGTGCATACTGAGTGGATCTGGATCAGACACCCACCCCTCACAAAAAAAGAAAAAAAAAAGAAAAGAAAAAGCCCTACCTCTACCCACCCCGCCAACCCCCGAGGCACAGCTTGACCCTTTTCCATACATTAATCCCAAGGCTACGATCCCGTACGCTCGGTGCTCATGGGCTCTGACAAGCCAACACGCTGTCCAACCTTATATGCCAGGAATAACTCAGGCTTACGAGGCACACGGCTAAGTGAAAGGGAAAGAAAAACAAAGCAGAATTAGGCCACAGCTGTTTAGGACTGTAGGCAAAAAATCATTCTCAATACGTCAGGGAACATTACATCAGATAAAGTGTCGGGGGCGCGTGCCACGCGGGATACGTTTCTACCAGCACGCTGCTTTCTTCTCCATGTTCACACCCCCCTTCCTCTTTTTTTTTTTTTAATCTGCAAACCTCAGTCATTATGCTAATTGGAAAGAGTGAAAAACCAGAAGCGAAGGGGGGGGGGGGGTGTAAGAGATGATGGGATTTAAAAAATGGATGCTTACAGATCCCGCTGTGTCAGTCTAGTTCATTCAGTGAAGTGAGAAAGAGAAAGAAGGAACGAGACCAAATCATAATGAGTTATTCTAGCAAACGATTGGCTTTTTTTTTTTTTTTTGCCTATGGAGTAAAAAATAAATAAATCACACTGAAACTCATCTGCATGGTTTCCTACATCCTTCTCCCTGTGCACTTTCCTGTAGTCAAATACGAAACAATTATCGAGAACAACTTTGCAGATTAAAGCTCGCTGTGCTGCAGCGTGTTAGTGTCTGAATGATGAACCCGAGCAGACACAGAACACCCATAAGCATCCTGATGCACGCATGAGATAGTAAGTAGGGCACAGGGATGGAGGTCGGTTTCGGGATGAGTCTGAGTAGGACCTTCGGTTTTCTCGATCAATTAAGGAGTGTCCCGTCTGATCAGCCAATCAGAATTCAAGGAGCTTTTATTAAATAGCAAGAATTGTTGTTTAAGAGGAGAAAGTACACTGGAACCAAAAAAAAACAAAAAACAAAATGGATCGCAAACCTTCAATTGTAGTCAAGAGGAGTCAAACTTTGTTAAAAGCAACGTAATTTATGTGTCAATGTTTATGTAGCTGTTTCTTCTTTACTTTATTGGAATAATACAGTTTAAACCAACCCATAGTGCACTAGATAAAGGTTATAGTGTGTTAGAATCTGTTAGCTAAAATCCTTCTTCTAGTTCCAATTACGGCATTTGGTAGACGACTAGACGTCCTTATCCAGAGCGACTTGCGTTTTTATCCCGTTATTCATCTGAGCATTTGAGGATTAGGGGCCTTGCTCAGGGGCCCAACATTTGTCTACAAATGGCGAATAAATTCTTCTTGAATCTTTTTGTACCCCTGTAATTGAATAACAATATTTCACTAGCTGCCTACAAAGTGCTTTCCAACTTCATTTCTACAAGGACTCTTGGTTTTGTTGTTTTTCTTTTAGGTTCCCAAGTGCTTCACTGGCATTTTCACACACAGTATGATTGATTTGAACAATTGTACAACCTTCTACGCTGGCTCCTGCATTATTATTGTTCTCCGTACTCGAGTATTTGCACCTGGTTGGTTTGCGAGCCCGCATTAAACACAACCAGAATTAGAAAACAGGGAAATCAATCTTCGCGTTATGCATAACATTATTGACATCTCAGAAAAAAATGTCCAGAGTGACATTTGCGCGTGTAAAACCTATGGCTCTGTAGGTCAGAGGAACAGATTGGCGACTGCCACGCGCGGACAGAGATTACGGAAGACGCAGACAGTACTGATGACTTCACGTCCTAAACAGCAGTTTATTTACGATTGGCTGAAAAGGTGGTCTCGAGCATGGTTCCTGGATCTGGAACGGTTGTGTTCACACTGATCAAAAAGAACCAGACTTTGGGGTCAAGTGTTCTCGGAAACGTTCCTGGGTCGCTAGTGTAAAAAATGACAGAGTCTGCAGACTGGATCTCGGGTATCAGAAAGGTAAGTCCGCTAACTTCTAGAAGGATGGATGTCTGTGGACAAATTAGTTACTCAAATCTACAGCCTGGATCTACAGCATGCAGGTATTTCAATTCACTTCAACTAAATCACTGGTCTCCAAAACATGTCTACACTCAGATCCCTTCCCATCACCTTTACTGCCCGTCTCTTTGTAAATCCCTACACAGCTGTTCAAGGTCAGGGTATGTAGAAAAGCCCTCGGAAGGCCAAAATAAAGTGAGGGAGAAATTCGCAAAAACAGTCATGTTGTCTACGCCAGCTCGAGTTCACCGCGAGTCTCACTGCTGTGTGTGTGTGTGAGCCAGAATTTCTCTTTCAATCCTCGAGAGTCGAGCCATAAAAACGCAGCCTATAAAACTTCTCTTCCCCCACAGCATGACGCACCGTTTCAGAAGTGACAGAACTGGGTAACCCACTAACACTGTTCCTCTCGGATCTACCACTTGGAAAAGCCGAGTGGAAAGAGGAGAGGACCCGATGGCGGAGCCGGGTTTCCCCCGAACCAGATCAATTATTAAAGAACTGAAAAAACGTACCGGGGAGAAAACACCAGCGCGTCGCGTCTATTGTCTTCTGTCTCTCACGACGAGTCCTTTAGCACGGAGCATGTTGGCTCAGATAGCCATCTTGTGTTAATCACATAGACGCTGCTTCATTAGCACTTCAAAGAAAGTGGCGGAAAGAAAGAAACGGAGGCCATTTTTGTTCGTTGGCCTCGTTTTTCCGAGCCTGTAATGAATCTCGGAGGAATCGGATTTGAGGGTTAAAGCTGTTCATAATGCAGGAGTGTGAGATCTGTGTGCCGAATCCGTATCTTTGGATAAAAAAAAAAACAAAAAAAACAAAACAAGTGTCGTCATTAAAATGTAAATGTCTCCCATGGTTCTGGTTAAGACTAATGAACACTCTGAGCGGCGTCTCGCTTACCGTACACAATGGCTGTGCCTTGACCTGTTTCCTGAGCGTTCCTGTTTTGTCCAGCAGTGCCTTATGTCATGTCACACTTAACATTACAAATAGTTAACACCTTCTTAATTAGTTAGTAGGGCCTACAACAGCAATATGGAATTTTCTACTTTTGGTGAGCAGGAAAGTTGCAAACGTACAGTCATAAGTATGAGGGTGAGTCAAAAATAAACCGCATACCAGTTATACTAAAACTTTTGTTGCCAGCTCTTCCCGTACAAGGCTACAGTCACTGCAGTTCGGGTATGTACGTGTTACATCAGTTCATCTGTAACTGCGCTGCGAGCACAAACGGACGTCCCGCTTATGATTTGTACGGAAGAAGAGCAGCGTGCAGTAAATCGTGGTCTGAGGGTGTACCTGGTGCCGAAACAACTCCCAGAAGAGCATAAAAAGAAGCAAAAAGAAAAATATGAAGCAATACTCTTAAGAAAAGGGAAAGTCTCTTAAAGAGAAATCATTACCGGTGATGAGACACGGATTCATCACTATGAGCCTGAGAGTAAACGGCAAAGTACGGGACGGAAACGTCCTCAATCGTCTACCAGAAAAAACACACAAAGTCAACCATCAGGTGAAGAACTCATCAACGCTTACAGTTTTCTGGGATTCTCAAGGACCAGAAGTATTGGAACATCATCATCAGGAAAAAGGTTCGACAATCACCAGTGCTCGTTACAGTGAGACACTTATTGAAGACATCAAGACTAAACTTCAGATTAAACACCTATAACAAGTCCTCCCTATAGTCCTGATTTCACTCGATCTGACTTTTACCTGTTCGGTGCCCTGAAAGCAGAACTACGAGGACGAAGATTCATTTATGATGAAGAACTGAAGACAGCGGTGCATTCGTGGCTCACCAAAAAAAAACAAAAACATATTCTAATAAGGGGAATACCAAAGCGTGTTGACAGATGGACAAAGTGTATTGAAAAGCAAGAAGATTAGGTTTAAAAATGAACATAAAATTAATTCTACAGCCAGAGTGCGGATCATTTTGGACTCACCCTTGTAAAATGCTTAAATAGTTCAAACACATTTAAAATTTCACTGACGTCATTATTTATACGAAACAATTGGATCTTGTTTCATATTCCCTTAAAGAAACGTCATGTTTTTTCACTGTGCCTGAACTTGGTAACCCTTTTGTACATCTCGGTGTGAAAAACAAGCTGAATCATAGACACTGTGGTTAAAGAACCGTAAATCATTCGGAATGTAAAGTGTACAGCATGAAATGGAATCAGACGTTTTGTTGGAATCGGATAATCATCTTCCTGAGATAAGAGCGAGACACAATGACAAACATCTCATTAAAGAAAAAAACATAACGTGCATTCCAGACCTGCACTTGTTCATCAAACGTCTAAGAAGACTTTTGATGCAAAGCTGCATTCCAGCAAGCTTTACAAGATAAGGGAGAGAGAAAGAGAAAAAAAAAAGGAAACACAAATAAAGAAGAAAGGTTTTACGGAGAGATGGGACGAGAAGAAGAAGGAGAAGGAGAAGGGGGCATCTTCTGTAGGTGAACAAGTCCGGACAGGCACCTGGACTCTGTTTTTGTTTGGTCTAGCCGTCTCAAACGTCAAACGCACGCATGGAAACGTCAGTGTTAATGTCGCCTTTTCCGTCATTGAAACTAATTCTCTGTTCGTCTGTCTCACGAAATGCGATCACAAACAAGACGTCCTACGAGGCGGTGTTTGTTCACGCCGGCTATTTTAACACGTTTGCCTTTACGCCGTAGCAGTGTTGCACAATGTCACTTCCATACCAGGCTCTAAACGTTGATGATAATAACAATAAAAATCAGGACGTCATTTCCTAACACCTGAACAGAAAAAAATGTTATCCTCAGGACATCTCATGTTCAAGAATGTGCCGAAGACGCTACAGTCGCCCATGGCAAAGAGCCAAGACAGCTAACCTGGCCGTGCTCCCCGGGAGGGAGTGGGGGAGGGGGGGACAGTTCCAAAATGTCCCAAATAACACCAAAGTTTATTGTAAATACACATAGTATGTGGAAGACACCGAAACCCCCCCAAATCCTCACAAAACGCAAACAAAAGTCCAACACAGCATGGTTTACTCCAAAAAAAAACGGCAAGAACACTATGAATGAACAGATCAATGTACAGTATATGTTTATTCTCCTGGCAGGAAGTTTAAAACCAGTTTGTCTCATATGTTTCCTGAAACTGTGCAGTAATGTGAAGCACCACTATGAGATAAACCGCAGGTCGTTAGAGCGTCACATCCACAGCCATCCAAGTCAAGGACGTGTAAAATACCTGGAGTGAGAGCCCAGGGTTATGCGCCAAAATCGAAATGTTGAGTAAAAGCGATGTTTCGAACAGATTTAATAATCTACTTTAAAATAGACCAATAGATATGAATTATTAAAGATAAAGTGAATATTTTTACTGGGATTAGTTTATATTGTCACTTTGGCTGAAATAACAGCGCTGAAGTGGTATAAGTGAATTTTAACACGCTGGAGTGGTTTTAAGACAAAACTTCAGCTTTATCCGATCTGTTTTTTTCATTTCTCATCTGTGATCCACTCTCCGATTACCGAACAGGGAGTGTATTTGTGTGACGACGGAAAAAAGAAGGACAACTTAGTGTAAACAAGGCGTAAGATACTCAACCTTACAGAATGGGATTTCTTTGTATTAATAAGTTAGACAGAGAGTTCTGCTGTACAGACAGACACACAGACAGACAGACATGTACGTGGGCTTCAACCTGAAATAATAATAATAATAATAATAATAATAACATCACTGATTACATTAAAGATCAGCAGATTGTTTTTAGCTTTAACCTTTTTTTCTACAAACTCTTTAACTGTTAACGACACGTACTAACACTAGTATATAATAAAATTGTCATATCGCAGGAGATTTAAAGGTATAATCAAATATCACGTCAAATATCACAGTATTGCCTTAGAATCGTGATTGTATTGTACTGTACTGTGGTGTAGTGTAGGTTTATAAACATAATATTGTACAGAATACAGTATATACACAATGGAGTGGAGTATATACATAGGTACATTTACTCTACTCCTGATTTGAGATTTACACCCCTAACAACGACTTAGCTGTGAATGAAAAACGCTCGCATGTACAACGGCTTCACGTGACCGGTACGGATCTGTACAGCGTTATAAAGGGAGCTTTAAGTCCATCACACTGGCCTCAGTCTCCCCCAATGAAAGGAAACCCCCCACCCAAGACCCCAGCACTCTCACTTAGACACTCTTACACATACACGCGCACACACACACACACACACTCGACCTTGAGTGCACAGTTCAAAGAGCACAAACACAAGAATACAGAGCAGAGGATCAAAGACAAAGGCTAAACAAGACACAGATCTAGCCATAACAGCCTCAGAACAAAGTTTCAACCTGTGCTTTATTTAAAAAAAAGGTCTGTCTGGACCTCTTGGATTGATTTCTATTACTGACGTGACCCTATAAGGAGTGTAAAGATTCTCCGAAACGGCATGAGGTTAACTAGTTTGGATGCAAAAACTATGACATTTATAATATAACTTCTGCTTTATTGCTGCCTGAACTAAATTAGGCTTATTCAAGGAAGCGTACGTCGAACCATTCTGTCAAACGGAAAGCGTCCATTCGTTTGGTTTAAAATCGGTTAGCGTGATGATATTCGTTTTGATTAGTTTTCATTTGGCAGCACTTCCTCTCCGAGGGCTTTTCCCTGTTTTTCAGCACAGCGTGTTATTATTAGACACCAGAAATCTTTTTTTTTTTTTTTTTTTTTTTTTTTTTTGCAAGAGTCATAAATTGAAATGTATTCCCACACTGCACTCCCTCTCTTCCCGCCAGACAGGAGCTAAACTAGGACGCCGTATTGTGTTGAAGAGTTTTGTGCTTCGAACGCATCTTTAATGCATCGGTTTCCTAAAAGCATCTGAAAATAGAAAATTCTGTCCCGAAACGGAATGAAAACATGTGATCATGTATCCCACACTGCTCACGCTACACCACTGGGCACTGATATACATCCATTTCATATGTTCATACTTTTAGTAAGCATGCAGGGCTCGCACACACATACACACACACACTCCATATACAAAGACATAATTTCTTCAATCTGATTGAAATCGTCATTTTCTTCCCCAGAGATTCCGACGTAGCTGTTTACGTAGACGCTAATCCGTGTTTACGTGTTCAAAAGTATTCAACCAAAATATAACTTTTTTTTTTTACACAAGCAAAACGGCTGTGTCCTGTAACATACGATAACAGAAAAAGAATTATCTCCAAAAAAAAGTATTTTCTTCAGCTTTAAAGTTGAACCCTTATTTTCTGATAAATCCCGCCTTCTGCGTCATGATTGGTCACAAGAAGTCGGTCTCATCTGTGATTGGTTGGATGCTTTACTGCGTGTGAATGCGAACGAATCAGAGCTCAGTTCTCAGTTAGAGACCCGGTGGATGAAAGTCTGATGGTGTGATAGAGTTGTTGGTTTCTCGTAAAGAAAATTTTCAAGATTCAAGATTCGCGCGAATTTAAGAATCTCATATTTTGGTTCGCATGGAGTTTAAAGATCAGGAATGGAGACATGATGTCATCTTCTATACAGTTCGTCCCACACCGGGTCACGGGAAGCCTGTAGACTACCCGAGGAAACTCCGGGCACAAGGCGAGGTACACCATGGACAGGGTGCTAATCCATTGCAGGGCACACACACACACACACACACACACACACACTATGAGCAATTTGGGAAGACTAAATAACCTAATCTGCATGTCTTTGGACTGTGGGAGGAAACCCACCAAGAACAGGGAAACTCCATGCATGTAGACCCCGAGGCGGGAATCGAACCCTCGACCCAGGAGGTGCGAGGCCACAGATCGTTAACGCAGCGAATATTTACCAAATGATTATCAAAATGTTTACACCCCACTCTCGTTCTGATTGTTTCGGATCGTGTCAGATTTGATCTGATTTGTGATGCATTAGGCTATTGTTCCCATTATTAATCTAATTATCAATCTAATTATTAGGGTCAATGTAAACCCACCTACAGCTGAGAGAAAGTTACTGTATATAAAAGAATCTAAACGAAAACATCAGGGATCCTTTTTTCGTTTAAACAAGTCATGGATTGTCCCCAAAAAAATTAATCTTTCTCACATCCGGATTAAACGAAAGATGAGCGAAACCGATTAATCCTTCCGTCAATCAACGAGGTTCAGTTCAGTTCAGTCAGACTAGTCAGTTTTTAGACCTGGTGTTTGAGTCAAAATCACACTGCTCTCCATCACGATGCAGGAACGTTCGCTTCTTTTCACTTCTATATTGCTTTTCTCTGAGCAATCTTTTTCTTCCCTCTTTTTCTAATAACCCCGCTTTATGGTTTCTGTGTAACAGCAGCTTGTAGCGAGCTTAATTACGCCCGGACGACACGCGCTTCCTTCTCGTTTGATGAGTCAACGAGTCACGCTGATTTTGTATATATATTCAGAACTTCTGCACGTCCTTAATCTGCACACAAGTGCGCTAAATTTGGAAACACTGCGAGCCTCCGAGCCGAAATAGCCCTGAAATGCCCGTCAGTCGAAAAACAAACCACTCACAATTATTTACACAAAGACTAACCAATCGTTTCCTGTTTATAGTAAATGATGCTGTTGGTTCTCAGCTGAGGGCCGTAAGTACAGAGAGAGAGAGAGAGAGAGAGAGAGAGAGAGGCTATAGGATCACGCCGTTATATAAACGTGGGAGAGCGAAGGAGTCGGGTCAGGAACAGGAGTCGGACAGTTTCCACTCCAAGTTTCCTTTCTCAAGCGACGCTCTCAGGGAGAATGTCATCCCTATAACGCTCTCTTTCCTCTTTCCTTCCCTTCCCCCTGGGCTGCTTCCCCTCCTCCACTTACATAAAAGCTCTATTTAAGTTAAAAGAGAGGGAGAGAGGGAAAGAGAGGGAGAGAGAGAGAGGGAAAGAGAGGGAGAGAGGACAAACCACCACTATTGGCACCCTGCCTCCATGACCTAGTTTCCTACTTACATTCAGAGAGACTGAACAAATGAGAGAGGGGGCGAGAGACAGTCAGATTGGGAGGGGAAGGGGGGGGGGTAAAGAGAGAATTAAAGAGAAAGAGAGATGATACATAGACATGGACAGATAAAGAGATAATGTCAGAGACAAAGTCTTGGATAGAAAAAGAGACAAGGATAAAGAAAGAAAAAAAAGAAAGGAAGAAAGAAAGAAAGAAAGAAAGAAAGAAAGAAAGAAAGAGAGAAAGAAAGGCAAAACAGAGATTGAGGGAGTAATAAGATCATGAAAAAAGTATGAGATGATGCATTGACAGAAAGAGACAGAGACAAAGACAGACAGAGAAAAAAAAGAAAGAAAGAATGAAAGAACAAATGAGTATGTAAAGATGAAGAGAGGTGGGAAAGAGAAAGAAAGAGGACAAGATGATGCATAGACAGATACAGAGACAAAAAGAGAGAGAGAAAGAAAAGATCAAGAGGAAGAAAAGAAGATAAAGTGAGACAGAAAGATAAAGAAACAGAATTCATAGATCAATAGATGAGATGAAGTAAGAAAAAATTTAAGGCAAAACACAGATTGAGGAGGTAATGAGAGAATGAAAGAGAACGAGATGATGCAGAGACAGGAAGAGACAGAGAAAAAATAGTAAAAAAAAAAGAAAGAAAGAAAGAAAGAAAGAAAGAAAGAAAGAAAGAAAGAAAAAGATTATGAATTCAGATTGATGTTATTTATAATGTAATTCATGTTTTATAATTGCTTTGGCAACAATGTAATATTTTTGTTAACATTCATGCCAATAAAACTCTTTGAACTGAACTGAAAGAGTACATAAAGATCAAGAGTGGGGTAGAGAGAGAATGAAAAAGAACTAGATAATGCATAGACAAATAAAGAGACTGAGATAAAGGCAGACAAACAGACAGACAGAATTACAGACAGAAAAAAGAAAGAAAGAAAAAGAAAGAAAGAAAGAAAGAAAGAAAGAAAGATATAGGAAAATACATAGAGATCAAGAGAAAGAAAGACAGGAAAAGTGAGACCAAAAGATAAAGAAAGAGGGAATTCATAGACAATGAAGAGAGAAAGAAAGAAAGAAAGAAAGAAAGAAAGAAAGAAACAAACAAAGAAAGACAGACAAAGAAAGAAAGAAAGAAAAACAGATTAAGGGAGTAATAAAAAAATGAAAGAGAAAGAAAACAAAACAAAAAATGCATTGACCGAAAAGGAAAGAAAGAAAGAAAGAAAGAAAGAAAGAAAGAAAGAGTACACAGAGATCCAGAGAGAATGAAAGAGAAAGAGTAAGAGAGAAAAAGCATAGACAGAGAGATGAAAGAAAGAGAGAAGGTCAGAGATAAATGCCAGGAGACAGTGCAAGAGAAAAAAAGAGGGTAAGAATGAGAGAAAAAGTACATAGAGATGGTGTGAGAGAGAGAAAGAGAGAGAGAGAAAGAAAGAGAGAGAGGGGGGTATGTAGAATGAAAGAAGAGAGAAAAGGATAGAGACAAAAACAGAGAAACTAAACAGACAGAAATAAATTAAATATTAGACAGACGGACGGACAGACAGACAGACAGACAGACGGACAGACAGACAGACAGACGGACAGACAGACAGACAGACGGACAGACAGACGGACGGGCGGTCAGACGGACAGACAGACAGACAGACAGACAGTCCTAACTCTAGTCTGATGCGCTGAATCTAATCGAACATCTCTGTGTATAAAGTCAGAATGTGTGGAGTCAGACTGATTATTTCTGTAGTTTCTGCTCCTGTGCAGGAACACTGTATGAGAACTAACAGTAACATCTGTCTTTCTCACTGTTACACACACACACACACACAATTCAGGAGAAACCCTATTCACACACGCACTTCTCCTGATCATGCTTGGCAGTCTTCCAGAACAGGGTCACGTGTGAACACCCTGGAAACGCTGATCACAGCTACACCTCCGACGCGTCTCGTCTGTGACCTGCCCCACACTTTGCTGTGAAAGTAGCGTGCACTGATTCCACACTGCGCTGAGTAAAAACACGAGTTAAGAATCAGAACAACACAGCGAACAGCGCACAATAACGCGAACGAAAGCGAAGGTTTAATTTATGCACAGGGATGCATTTCGTATTTTACATTATACTTTACATTTTAAACAAGGTTTATTTTACGTTTTCTTCCAGATTGTACTTTACATTTAAATAACGTTTTTTAACATTTTACTCAACGTTTTATTTTCATTTTGCGTTATACTTTACATTAATGTTTTTTCTATGTTTTAGGTTACAGCTGACTTTACAAGATGCTTCCTGTTGTGATTTACACTATAGTTTACATTTTACTTTAGAATGTTTTTACTTTACACAAATTTGATTTCACATTATACATCTTATTTCACACGTTTTTTTTTTTTTTTTAATTTACATCTTATTTTATATATTTATTTCGGATTGTACTTTAGAATATTTTTATTTTCCACAAATCCGATTTCACATTATACATCAAATGTTACACCTTACTTATCTCTTTTCTTTACTTTATATCTTACACTTTATTATATACTCTTTACAGTTTCTTTCGGGTTGTACTTTACGTTTCAATTACATTTCTTTCACACATTTTACTTTACTTTGCATTACACTATACATTTATTTACAAGATACCTTCTGTTGGGCTTTACACTATAGTTTACATTTAATTTTGGAATATTTTTTTCCTTTGAACAAAAAAAAATGTACATTATACATCTTATTTTAAAGATTACATATTATTTTTTTTTTTTTTCTTGCAGCAACCTGTGGAAACAGTAACTATGTCAGACGTGCCAATGTTGATTTATTCTTTTCATTTATAACATTAATAAAGTTAATAAGTAATTGTTCGTTTTTTTTGTCATTCTTTCCTAGAACTCAACCTCAACACAGGACAACTCTTGAGTTTGTCCAAGGGAGCTCAGACGGGCAACGATTTCATTTTAGGAACTTTAAAAATGCCTGAAAAAGTTATATATATTTTATCTAAAATACCACTATTGTGTTTGTTCAGAATGTACAGAAATGTGATCAGTTAAGTAAATCTTAAATTAGCACATTAACAAGCAACTGGGCTCATTCTGAAAAATTCTAACTAGGAAACTAAAATACCATAAATAGAAAAAGGGTGAAATATTTTTATTTTATGAACTTCTAGAAATATTATAATATTTCACTTTTTATAACATTTTTATGTAGTTTAGTTTTTAAAATAAAAAAAATATGTGAAGTTATTGTAAGGAATATTGTGACAGGTAACAGGCCAGGTATATTTCTGCATTTAAGTGTTTATTAGTGTTTGAACTGGTCGGGGCTGGTTGGGTTTCACTGGGATAAAGGTAATAGCTCAGCCTTTAAACTGTTTGAATTGAGTCTGTCAACCAGGAGACAGCTGCAGGATGTGGTCGAGGGGCCCTGAGTTCCCCGAGTGCG
Source organism: Clarias gariepinus (assembly GCF_024256425.1). Lineage (NCBI taxonomy): Eukaryota > Metazoa > Chordata > Actinopteri > Siluriformes > Clariidae > Clarias > Clarias gariepinus. Next base: position 33,184,298 of record NC_071108.1, on the reverse strand, counting down.
AGTGGAGCTGGGGGTAGGGAACATGTCAGGAACCATAAAAACTTCAGAGCGCAAGAAGACGCAGTGTAAGCCTGCGAGCTGAGAAAGAGGACTTCTTCGTGCAAGACGAGGCTCGCTAGCTAGCTGGGACGACGCTGCAAACGAAGCTCGATAATATCGCTTCGTCTTCTGGTGCGTCACAAAGCGCGACGTTCCAGCTTACGGATGAATAATAATAATAACGTGCGTACGATTTCATGCTCGTATTATGTCTGCGCCGAAATTCACAAACAACTAATGTATCCGTCGGCACAAAGGCGACTTTGACTCCGCGGGTCGGTCCAAACCACAATGACATCATCACCACGACAACACCATAGTTCCATATGAAATACAGGCTCAAAAGTATAATAAAGCAAATAATAATTATGCCCCTTTCACCATACGTTCCACCAGACGTCTATTTATATATATATATATATATATATATATATATATATATAAAATGGCTCACATCATAATGCTATGTTCAAGGTAAAGGAAATATATATATATATACACCTGGTACTATTTTAATATTTAATAATATTGTGTGTGTTGCATATAAAGTTTAACCACACTGTTGTTTAATTCGTAATTGTGATTGTTAAAAAGTGCTGGCTACAACGCAAACCATATTTCTCATATTAACATAGTAACATATGACATTATTAACTTATTAACATATTAATAAGTTTTACTTCAATTGAATTCTGGTGGTTTTTCCCTTTTGTGTTTTCTTAATTAGGTGCGGAAATTTTTTTAAAAAAGGGAAAATTTCCTATCGCAGCACATACCCAAGAGTGTTATTCTTTAAAAGGTTTGTAGAACAGGACCGTCATCTATCAGAATGACTAACATAATAAGCGACAATGCTTGACAGACTTGTCTAAATTTTGCAAAGTCAAAAAAAGCATGACTTTAAACATCTTGTGAAATAAATATTGTTATGCTAAGTTAATAATAATTAATAAATAGAGAATAGTATTATCTTTAGTAAAGACACAGCCGCATGGGTCCCAATAACTTACGTAAGGACGGTAGCAAGAAAAAGAGAGAGCCACTTTCAGTTTGGTTTTTAAAGCAGCTGGTGCCGAGAGGAATCATAAATTGAGGTTAAGTGAGGTTTAATGTCTATTTATTTAATAATTTAATTTATGTGTCTTTTCTGTCTAAATGTTCTGATTGTTTTTATATGCAAAAATATGATTATAGTGCAGGAAATTGGTTATATTTGCGATGATATTTTGGTATTCCAAGGGTCCAGTGTTTTTATTTCCAAAAACACTTTGGACATAAGTGAATAAGCTAAACAGTCTACACTGCTACAACATCCTGATAACGTCATTAGGACTATTGTTGTGCGGAATTTTGCAGTTGCAATCAAGTTTCCAGTTTCTTGGACGTAGCTGTATTAGCAGGCGCTAATCGCTTAATCCACATTAGTTCCAAACGGCTCAGCATCCCAGCAAGGTGAGTTAGTTTTACATTTAGTGTTATCGATATATACCTAGCTGTTATCTGAACTCGTGGCTGTGTGGCGAGATTTCATTAAATAAAAATGTTTGACAGCATTATTTCTGCTTTGTGCACTAAATACTTTGCCAAGTAGGGTTAGTCGGTCTTCTGGAACACTTCTAAACTGATGATAATGACGTTTCCCAAAGGCAAGTCTACCTCTGATTCCCTGATTAGATCCCTCTAATGCCTTGTAACGGCCTCTTTTGCTCCACAGAACATTTTCAGACAGTAAAGTCAAAACTGTACTGGTGTCTGGAACGGGTTTGAACAGGACTTCGAGTTTTTGGACCTCTTGAGACTCGAATGTCCAAATATAAGGAGATGATATTTTCTCCAATGTGAACCGTCTAAAGACCGTTAGATCTAATTTTCTGGCCAAACGTCATCCTGTTAGAAGACATTGATTAATGTTAAGCTGATCAGGTGCTAACAAACAAAAGCAATTAATTTACAATTGTACACAACAGTAGAAACCGGGTCTCAGGAGCTTAATGTTTCTATCTTGAACAGACAGTTTGTCTTGTTTATTTATTTTTTTAATTATTAATTGAATGGAATGTTAAATACAGCAGGTGGTGTAGTGGTCAGCACTGGCACCTCACAACTCTAGGTTCCAGGTTCGATTCCCACCTCGAGCATGGAGTTTGCATGTTCTCCCTGTGATTAGTGGGTTTCCTCCGGGTACTCCGGTTTCCTCCCACAGTCCAAAGACATGCTGATTGGCGCTCCCCAATAGCCAGTAGTGTGTGAATGAGAGTGTCCAGGGTGTACCCCACCTCGTGCCCTAAGGATATTTCACAGTGGTATTTGAAAATAAGTGGACAAAAAATATTAGTCAACCTTAATTTTCTCAGGTTTTTTTCCTTCAATTCAAACTGTATGGACCTGTGATGCAAATGTCATAACCATGTCACTTGTGGACATTAATAACAATGAAAAATGCTCCTTAAATAGTGGGCTTTCCCTGCACTAATCCCACCTTTCTGCAAGTGCTGCTCAGCTCGTGACATGTGGCTCTCATTTAGGTCTGAAAAACTAGGCGCAGCAGCCAAGCTCGAGAGCAGCCACGAAGGAGGAAGCCCACGCTGCGGCTCGGCTCAACTCCTCATGCTTTATCGGCTGTTTTATTTTTTTCTTCTTCTCTATAGATCATAGGCACAAAACTATCCCCAGATCAGACATCAATGGGAAGCTTAAATCTATGTTTCCGCACACACAGCTATCGCATGAGCGCCAGGAACGAAGCTGGGTGGACTTTGTGTGTTGGGGGGGTTTGGGGTGGGGGTGCAGTATCGGCCCTCTGAAACAGCAGTCCTCATTGAGCTCTGGCAGCACAGGAAGAGGTCAATCGCTCACAGAGCCACTCTAGGGTTCAGAAGGTTCATTCGAGGGGAATGTGAGTCCTCGGCCCCTCCTCCACTTGTCTAACGCTGATGTACACAAAATAAAAAATAAAGACTGCTCTGTGTTCCCTGGGGAGGTGTTTGTGTGGGGCGATAGTGTAAAACTTCCACCTGCACGACTTCTGTTTCAGGTGTTGTCTAGGACACCGCTCAGCAGGCAATTCTTCGATTCGACTTTTTCCGTTATCATAGTATTATCGCACGTGGTTCTCTCAAGAGCAACCTCGAGAGTTCTTTGAAGACTTCTATTCGGCTTTTCTTCCCCAACGAAACTTCCAGAAGATGTGAATTCTTAAACTGAAACAAAGGCTTACTTAATCGCCGCTCAGCCTTGCTTAACTGCTGTAACACATGTGGCCAGAGTTGGACGAGACAGCCCAGATGTTGTTTTTAATGCATACCCGGAGAGAGAGGAGGGAGAAAGGGTGGGTCAGGCTTTGGAATGGCAACTCCTTTGTTCTTTCTTCAGCTTTGGAACCTGCCTGAAAACTACAGTACCCATAAAGCAGGGTGTGAGCTGTGGAAGGTATATATTAAACGTGGGGGTGGAGGAAGGGGGGAGCTGGCGTATACATGGAGATAACCTCTAAACGAATCACAAAGGCTGTAATCTGTCTGTGATTGAACTGCATGAAAATACTTTGTAATTACGAGGGGAATTTTCTTCCTGGTTCTCACTTCTAATAGGCATGAGAGGATCAAGTGCAGGCATGCATGCTTGATTACTAAATGCGCAACTCTGTATAGTGTTACTGCAATCCGATTATGCATCACTGGATTGAAAAAACCAATGGCTCGTCGAGGGTAATAAAGTATACAACATTTATCACCCCATTAGTTGTAACCTCAAGGACGTTTGTATCCTCTTGTCAATGAGAGCGATGCTAGACAATCAAGGAGATACCACCTGTCCAACTCCTCCGGTACGTCCTCCTTGTGCCACCAGAATAGCTCTGACCTGTCAAGCCATGAACTCCACAGGACCTCTGAAGGTGTCCCATGGTATCTAGGACCAGCAGATCCCATAAGTCCGATAAGTTGCAAGGTGGGGTCTCCACTGATCGGACTTAAAGATGCACGATCTAAGTGAAGACTGGGGGAGTTGTGCAAACATTGTGCCGCTGCAAACATTGGACAAGAATAATTTAAAGAACATGCCAGAGTGCATTATCCTGATGAAACAGGCCAATGGGATACCAGTGTCACGATGAAGTGCATTTGGTCTAACACAATGTTTAGGAACGTAGTAACATCTCAACGTAACATTTGCATGAATGGTTTCCCAGCAGAACATCGTCCAGAACATCACACTGCCGTCGAAATGATGTAGAAGAAAATGTGGTTCACCAGACCAGCCTACCCTTCATCCATTGCTCCATGGTAAGTTCTGTTCTGATGAACAGCGGACCTCCAAGAACCTCCTACTAAACTTCATCAAGTTACGACTTGGCATTTAGCGTGTCTGAATGGAGCCCTGGTGTGTTCTCCATGTTAACGTGGTTATTGAGGCAGAAGATACAAGTGTCTGAGCGATGTGGTCTCAGTCTGCTTCCAAATGAACTCAGGGAGCGCAGAGAGAAAGCGATTCGATTCTGAATCAACTCGGCCTTAAGAAGTAAATCAGACAGAGCGTGTGTTTTGTTTTGTTTTTATTTAGCTTTTATCTATCTAGAACTTTTATCACATTCTATCTAGTGTTTTATCTATGATCGCTGTTCCAGTCAAACCGGGACTTGATGACGATGTCTGTCTGTGTGAACTCTACACACACTCATTCACCAACACCACTTGCACATTACAGGAACTCGGCTGGGAGTTCCTGCCACATCCCCCGTACAGTCCTGACCTCACTCAGGGCCATTTCAACATGTTTAAATCATTAAAGGAGTTCCTGGGAGGCCGGGGTTTCAGACGTGAATCATGCAGTCTGATAGGAAACTTTTTACCTTGATGGTGTCCGAGCACTAATACAACACTGGGAGTGCATTAGTGTAGCAGGGGATTATATAGAGACATTAACGAAGGTTTAAGAGTTAATATTCTGCACAATCAAATATGTCCTGTGTAATGAATGAAATTGGTTAGCATAAACATTTTCCTAATTTTGTTTTTTGTTTGCTTGTTTTATTAAGTTAAGTGTGAAAACGAACCAGACCACACATCAAATAAACCAAAATAACTGATCTGCATCTGATTCACTTTCAATAGGTGTGAAAGCGTACTTCCTTTCAAAGGGCTTCAATCGAGTATGTGGAAACATCCTTTAGTTTCCGTGAGCAGATTTTATATATTAAAAAAAATTGTGTTCGTTTCACAGAAAATGTGCCTGCGGGAGAAAGTCGCCCGTGACTGAAATTAAAACGGAGTACTAATCGAAATGCATAACTAACGCCTGTTCTGTGCTTTGAGAGCGTGTCCATCCTTATCTGCCTCGCTTCAGCCGTATCTTTAGCTTCGAGTGATCAGACTTCACACGGAGATCCGTATCGTAAGGGCGCTGAAACCATCGGGAAGGCCCGATCTCTGGATGCGAGAGCTGATCATGGCCGTCACAGGCACCGCAGCGGAAACGGGAAGAGGCCCGGCAATCGCCTCGCATCAGCTTCAGGTTGACGTGACGATCAGAGTGTTCTAACGAGATGATTTTATGGTTCACCTCACCCCCCTCTTCCCCTTCCCCCTTCTGTCTCAGTCTCTCTCCCTCTCTCTTTCACACACACACACACATAGGTCGTGTTGACGCTCGGGGCGTCTGGATGCCATCTTGAGCGCATCTTTTGCGCTCGTTACGTCTCACGGCAGACGCGTGTATGCATACGGACAACTGCTGCAGTGACGGCCGAGAGCGCGGAAAGAAAAGAAGAGCAGCGTCAGGGGGAAAGATGGATGGATGCGGTCAAGTCATAATGGTGTGTGTGTGGAGCCATGGGGCGAGTGATCCGTCTCTCTGACAGGCATTACGGCCTCATCCTAAACATTACGCACTTATATAACGCCAGGTGACACAAAACCGAAAGAGAAAGAGACAGAAGAATGTCACGCCTTTTAAATAATCCCTTTAAAAATGTTTCCTGACTTGTTTTTCGTAATAAACGCTGACACGCGGCTGCTGCGAACGCCGCGGTGGCCTTCTACATAAACTTTGCCGGGCCAAAATGGCAGCTGTCTATTATTACACGCTGAAGATAAACTGTGTGACGTTTTTATTTTTTCCCCCTTCTCTCTCTCCCTCTTTCTTTTTTCTCTCTCTGCGAGTATGTTATGTGTAGAAGCCTTGCCCTGCCCTGGCCAGAACAGTAGTCTGGAATACTGAGGGCTTCTTCTTTCAGCAGGCTCGAAAGCCACCAATCGTATCGCTGTAGCCTCGGGCTGCCGGAGGCCCGGCCAATCGGAGGAGCCCGTCGCAGTCACCTGACTCAGCACGGCCCTGTCTGTCAAGCCGGTCGTATAAAGCTCAGCAGGCTCAGACAAGGCTGTGAATGTGTGTTTGTCTGTCTGTGTGTGTGTGTGTGTGTGTGTGTGTGCACAAGTGTGCGTGCGCGTGAGACCGGCCGGGACTCTGTGTACCTTCAGTTTGCTTTGTGACTGAGACACAGAGAGAGCGCGAGAGCGAGAGAGAGAGAGAGAGGGGGCGCGCGCTTCTGCACTGCAAGAAAGAAAGAGTGAGAGCGAGAGAGACGGAGGAGAAGAAAACTGAGAGAGACTTTGCGCTGATGAGGGAAGTTCAGTCTCCACACTTGGACTCTGGGAGCTACTTCCTCTCTGCTTGTTTTTGGTTTTTTTTATTATTATTTTCTTTTTTTTCCGATTTCCCCCGATGGTCCCTGCTTCCCGAGATCCTTCGGCATAACGGACGGGTGAGTAACGTTACCGCTTTGTCGTATGCGTGCGTGTGTGTGTGTGTGTGTGTGTGTGCGCGTGTGTGTGTGCGTGCGCTCCGTGCCTCCGTGCAGAGTTCATTCAGTGCGTTCTGGCGTCCTGGGCTTGTTTGCTTTCCTGTTATCCAAGTTCTCAATGAAGAGCTTTTCACACACTAACACACACACACACACACACACACACACACACACACACACACATGTGCCCCACTGTCGCCACCTCGGATTCAGAACTGCGTCCAGACTTCTAAGCAAATCCGGATGATCTTGGTTCGTTGCACTATCCACAAAGAGATCAAATTAAACAAGGTGAAGTTGCTGCGTCTCGGGTTTCCACACACACACACACACACACACACACACACACACACACACACATCTATATGTATGACTGTCCGAAAGGGCTCTGAAACTCTGTCGATTGTTTGAGGAGACCACACGGGATCCTGTGTGTGTGTGTGTGCCACGACAGACAGGATGGGGGGGCGGGGGGGGGGGTTTAAAGCGGCAGACAGGGGGACAAAAGCGGCGGCCCCTCGTCCAGACAGTCTGGGTCAGCCTTCATCACGGCTTAGGGTTACCCGGGTCATCCAGCTGCGGAGAGAGAGCCTGAAAGCGGGCCCCCGTGGGGTTAGAGGTGGCGGGACTCCTGATCCCGAGTCATTCCTAAAACCTGAAGAATGACGGGGCGTCAGACCAGTTACCCCCCCCCCCTTTCTCTTTCTCTCCATGTCCTTTATGCTTCTTTTACTAAAAGCAGTATTTTATTTATTAAGATGGGGTTGTGTGAACGCAGCATGAAGGAGTCCACAGCCAACACACACACACACAGAAGATATACGCGCACACACTCTCTCACACACACCGGCTGAAGAGGGGGGAAGGGAAGCACGCCGAGGAGAGGAGGTCTGCAATTATAACAAGCTGTCGGAGGGGGATTTTTTTTTTTCCATTGCCATTCTCTAGCGTGTGTGTGTGTGTGTGTGTGAGCTAGGAACAGAAAAAAAAATCTGTTCAGTGTACTTAAACCCTTCTCACTCACTCTCACTCATCTTCTATACCTATACCAGGAGGCTTAGGACACGAGGCAGGGTACACCCTGGACAGGGTGCCAATCCATCGCAGGGCACACACACACACACACACACACAACGGGCAATCTGGGAACGCCGATAGCCTAACCTGCATATCTTTGGACTGTGGGAGGAAACCCACCCAGCACGGGGAAAGAACATGCAAACTCCATGCACACAGAGACGGGAATCGAACCCGGACCCTGAAGGTGCAAGGCGACAAGCTGCCCTAAACTTAAACACGTTTAGTTTAAAAGAGACAAAGAATCACTGAGCATCCTGTATGTACGTGTGTGTGTGTGTGTGTTTGTGTGTGTGTGAAAGCTAGAAGACGAAAAAAATAATTTAGTGTACTTTTATGTTGAGAGACAAAGAATCAATGTGCATCGTATATATATATATATTTGTGTGTGTGTGTGTGTGTGTGTGTGTGTGTGTGAGTGTGTGGGAGAGAGAGAGAGAATATCAGAAATTCTGCAAATATTTTTTTTACTAAACACTCACAAAAAAAAACTTTCTGTGATGTCCCTAAGTGTTCCAGTCGCTCGTGTTTGAACTTCCTTTTGATCTTTCCTCTTTTTGATCTTTGAAGTATCGTTCCTTTAATTTCCCGCTCCGTTAAGTGTAGACTGTACGCTCAGCGCGAGCCGGTCTTCTGTGTGTGAGTTACCGCGGTTCCGTGATGGCGGTGTCGGCGAATCGTTTCAGCCTGGCGTCCTCTCGTCCTTATCTCTGACTGATGGCGGCGGCGGCGGCGTGAGGACTGTCTCCGGGGAACGTGTCTGACTGCGTGCTTGTGTACGCCGCGCTCTCAGATATGCGGGACGTGTACGGTCTTGTCGGGTCACAGGGGAAGGAGGAGGGGGGAAAAAAAGTCCTGCACGTGTGCAAGTAAACGTATTTTTTGTCTAGCGGAACGTTGCGCACGCGCGTGTGTGTGTGTTTCTGGCGGTTTGTGAGTAAGGCTCAGGAGTCGCAACACTCGCTTTTTCGAGCATCCGATCTCCAGTCCGCCAACACAAAGCCTCTCTTCCTCTCTCCACTTCTTTGCATTTATCTCACACACACACACACACACACACACACACACACACACAAGTACAGCACATAGACACGTAAACACATACGTTGTGCCTCCCGGCCCTGTCCCATCCCCCTTGACTCTGGGATAATCTCGCACGCTGGGAGTGTGTGTGTGTGTGTGTGTGTGTGTGTGTGTGTGTGTGTGTGTGCCGGGCGAGGGGAGGGGAGTGTGTGTGAGACAGGATATGGGAGTCTTTGATGAGGCTGTGAGGCAGAATAGAGTGCACTATAACAGCGCCCTAATCAGCACAACTGTCCACACACACACACACACACACACACAGCTGTAAAACCTGTCTGAGAAGCACCACCTTGGGTCGAGACACACCCACGCAGACCAAGTCATCACCCTGACGCATTACCTTTACTCTCTTTCTTTCTCTCTGTTTGTTTGTTCTGTCTCTCTCCCTCTCCCTCTCTCTTTCTCTCTCTCTCGTTCTTCTCTCTCCTGTCTCTCCCTTTATGTCTCTCTACCTATTTATGTATTCTCTTTTTCCTCTGTCTCTTCTCTCTGTCTCTCTCTCCTTATTCCTTTATTCTTTGTCCCCTTTTCGTCTCTCTCTCTCTCTCTCTCTCTGTTATTCTTTTTGACTTTATCTCTTCTTTTTTCACTCCCTCTCTCCGCTCTCTTTCTCTGCGTCTCAGTCACTTCTTCCTTTCTCTTTTTCTGTTTTTCAACCTCTCACCCACCCTCCACCATTTTCTCACCCTCCACCATTTCTCCCTCCACTTTTCTATCTCTCCCTCCCTCTATGTTTGTTTGTTTTTCCACCCCTCTCTCTCTCTTCTCTCTTGTTTTTCTCTCTCCTGTCTCTTCCTCTGCCCTTTATGTCTCTCTACCTCTTTGTTTATTCTTTCTCTCTCTCTCTCTCAGTCAGCTTTTCTCTCGCTCCTCTTGTTCTCTCTCGCTCTCTCTCTCTGACCTTTCTCTTTTTTCGTTCTTCTTTTTAACTCCGTCTTTCTCTCCCTATTCTTCCTTTCTTTTTCCTCTCGGTTATTCTTTCTGTCATCATCTCCTCTTTTTCTTTTTCTATTTCTGTAGGTGCCTCCGTCACTCCTCTTTCTTTTGGTCTCTTTTTCTTTTTTTTGTCCTCTCTAACTCTCTCCTTATGTACGTCCCTGTTAATCCTTTCTTTCTTTATCTCCCTCTTTTACTTTTTCTCCTTTTTCTTTTATTTCTCCCCCCTCTTTTCCACCTGTCTTTCCTTCTTTCACACAGTTTAGTTTATTCTCTCTCTCCCTCTGTCCCTCTCTCTGTCTCTCTGTCCCTCATTACTCTCCGCTCGGGTCCTGATCCCACAGCTTCTCTAATCAGCTCCTGCAGGATGATTTGAATCTAGCGTGCATGTTGCAAAGAGAACGAGACACACACACTTACCCACAGCAACATCCCACTCCACACACACACACACACACACACACACACACACACACTTACACACTCACAGATTAGATCTTAATGTGGTTTTGAGTGCTAATTTCCCTACAAACTGTGCTGCGGCAGACACGGAGGAGAAAGACGCCGCCGCAGTAACACCACATTGGAGCGTAAAATAAAACAGCAGGGAATCAGAGAGCATCACCACCACCACGTGCTTCAGGAGCGGAGAGGTCGTGGGACTACGTCAGCACAAAACATGCATGCACACACGTTTTTTGTTTTTGTTTTTAAAAAAGGTACACGATCTAGGCAAATAATAAAAAATAATAATAATCGATTTATTATCTATCATTATCTTTACGGTTTCGTTTCCGTCAGGAGACCTGTGACGACCGGCAGGACGTTTTCTCTAAAACAGCAGCTTCAGAGCGTTCGAATAAAATGCAATGATTTGAAAAATTATAATTGAACCCGATTACACGCTACACAGTTTGGTCTTGCCTGATTAAAACAACTCGGCAAAAGAAAAGAAAAAAAAGTGCATTGAGACTTAAAAAAAAAAATTAAGAAAAAAAAAACTGGTTCAGAGAAACTTGTGCTTCATGTAAAAAAAAAATATATATATATATATATATATATATATATATAAATAATATATGTAAAATAAATAAATAACAGAAGTAAAACTGCACTCTAAACATTTCCAGGACTTTCCCTCCATCTCTAAGAAAAGCTCAGAGCGTCCAGACGTCCAGACGTCTCCTTCACTTCCACAGAGATCTAAAAACATTGATTCCTGCAACTCTCTCTCTCTCCGTTTTCCTCTGTCCCTCCCTCTGTCTCTCTCTCTCTCTCCGTCTCTCTCTCGTCTTTCAGGTTCTTAATCTGCACGCCTCCCCTGACACTTTGCATGCTTGTGCCTTCAGGTGCTTTCTGTACCATTTCCATGTGCAGCGGCGTGATGCAAATGTAAAAGCACATGGAGATCGCGACGGCGTGTCTTCACATCACCCTGTTCAGGGTTTTCTTTTTTTTTTTTTTTGATTTTGGAATCTCCTGGGTTGATGGATTTTTTTCTTTTTTTTTTTTTTTTTTTGCTTCGCACAGTGGTGTGTATAAAGTGTGCGAAGAAAAACATTATATATAAAACAGTCGTCCTTTTTTAGTTTCGTTTAACGTCAGAATGTTCGTCCGTGCTGACTTTTGTGTGTGTGTGTGTGTGTGTGTGTGTGTGTGTGTGTGCGTGTGCACGCGCAGTTCTGGAGGAACAGGAAGACGGCAATTGATTCCCATAAGCTCTTAGCGGTCATGCGTCGTGAAAAGAGCAGTGTGTAGCTGCGAAAGTATCAACAAATCCGAGTTGAAATATTTGGCGTGTAAATAAAACGTGTTTCGAGCCTCGTCGAACCGGAACACCTCCATTCCATTTTTATACATAAACACATATACAAAGGTACGATCATATATACATAACGTGACCTTATGTTATTTTTGGACGCTGATTTAGTCATTTTGAATTGATACACATAGCACTGATGAGCTTAGCGACGATTAAACAGACGGAGAAATAATAATAAGGACGAATCGGAAATGAAGGAAGATTTGGAGTCAGGCTGCCATTTGTTGTGAAACAGCGATCATTTGTTCAGATCATCCTAAGCGTGATCTCCGGTGCCAGGATGCCAGTCTCCAGATGCTGCACGCTCTTCCTGTGTATGTGTGTGTGTGTGCATGTGTGCGAGAGAGTGTGTGAGTGAGCTCTGCAACCGCAGCCGATGAAATGAATGGGTTTGGCTCCCCAGTGGCAGTCTGCAGTGGTATTTATATCTGTGTGGTGGAGCCGTTGTTCCAGACTCCAGCTGACATCCAGAATGGAGTCGTGGCTCTCTCGCGAAAAAAAACGCAGAAAAACAAACTCGAGCTTTTAACGCCGCTCTGTCTCTGAGGTCTCTGATGGGAAGCGTAATGGGTATGATTCCTGTATGAGTGGCACCGTCAAGAGTCCTGAGCAAACACTGAGAGAGAGAGAGGAGAAGGGAGGACACGTAACACACGTGCACGCCTTCACACGGATCGGTTAAGCTCAGTGTGCAAGAATGTAGACCAAGTTCGTATGAGAAAGAGAGGGTGAAGGATACGGGCAGGATGGGAGACAGACAGGGTGAGAGGATGAATGGGAGACGAAAAAGGGTGGGAAATGGACATGGGTGAGAGACAGGGTGAGAGACAGGGTGAGAGACGGAGAGAACGAGAGACGGACAAGAGTGAGTGTTGGAAGTAGGGTGGAAGACATGCAGGGGAAAGGATGAAAGGAAGACACAGGTGAAGGTAAAAGGCATGGAGGGTGGGGGACAGAGCGAATGGGACCGGGAGAAAAGAAAGTTTAAAATGATAAGGGTGATAGAAAGTAATGTAAATTGTTAAGTTCTAGAGAGACAAAGATAGAACAAAAAAGACAAAAAAGGAAAGGGAGCGAGAAACATAGTAAGTAAAGTGAGAGGAAACAGTGATGAGACCCAGAGGGAGGAAGGAAGGAAATAAAGAAATGACAGCCACAGTTAGCCATGAGAAAAATAAAGGAAAAAATTGAGGACAAAAAAAATTGAGAGGAGAAATGGAGAGGGAAAGATGGAAAAGACAAAGCAATGAAGAAAAAGAGGGAGAAACGAAAAAGAGGGCAAGACATCAAAAGACAGAAAAAGAGGTGGAGACAGACTCGGAGGAGAGGAATGAAACATGACATGAAAAGAGAGAGAGAGAGAGAGAGTGAAAAAGTGTAAATGCTGATGAGAAAGGACGTGAGACAGGGATGACGAGAGAGTGAGACAGAAAGACAGAGAGAGAGATGGAATGAAAGCAAGTGCATGAGAGAGAGAGAGAGAGAGAGAGAGAGCTGGCAGAAGTGAAGTGCAGCCTCAGCAGTAGATAAGCGCTGTGACGACTTCAGTTCCTCTATCAGTGTGGGATTAACACACGACTAAATCAGCGCATTTCCATTTCACGACCGAACACAGGCAGAAAAGGGTGGTGTGTGTGCGTGTGTGTGTGTGTGTGTGTGTGTGTGTGTCAGAGCGAGCGAGAATAAGAAGAAGAGAAAGGAGAAAGGACAGTGATGGAGTCTGCTGCAGGTGGGGGCTGTGATAATTCCCTTAACGCACGCTGAGGAAGGGGAAGAGGATTTGGCTCACGAGTGGAGGAAAAAAACTGAAAGAAACAGAGAGAGGGAGAGAGAGAGAGAGAGAGGGAGAGGGAGAGAAGATGAGGGAGAGGTTCAAAGTGTCGCTCATGCTAGCTTTGTGATTACAGGCCAGTCTAATCCACCTCGCTCCTGCAGCTCTCTGGAAAAAAAAAAAAAAAAAAAAGGAAAAATGCAGGACGGAGCCTCTGTCGCTTTTTGATCTTATTTAATTCTTAAACATGATGACATCACCACGATCGATTATTGCTAACTGACCTTGCCACCACATGATATCTCGCCTGGAGTTTGTTTACGTTTTTATTTTAAAAATTAAATAAAGAAAAAAAACAAACACACTGTCGTCACTCTGGGCTCCACACGCTAGCATCCAATAAAATTTCACTGACAATTTCCAGAACGTTCCGCGTGTTCTCACCGCTACCGTATTTGAAGTCGTACAAACCTGGGGTTAGTACGCGTTTGGCGTTATATTATCTGATCTTATCCCTCACGCCACTGATACTGGGGGTCACGACGTCGTCTTCATCTCAAAGGCACTGCTGAGCGTGTAACGTTATGCTAACTGAGATCGGTCCTCATTATTTTTATGCCGTCGGTTCTCGACCTGGTTTCCGGGGACCTGTGGACCCTGTGGAGCATGGGGGGGGGGGGGGGGAGGGTTGTGTCACTTCCACACAAAGCCCAAGCGGAAAAACAATCCCCATCCATCCAGGACAGGTATTTAACGCTTAAACGTGTCTATGAGAAGACCGGGGACTCTCCGTTTTGTTGTGTGATTTCTGTCGTACTGGATTTTGCTGACGGTGAGAAACACAGGAGTGTAAGAGCGGTGGTGAACGGGGACCGGAGGAAAAGAGAGAAATGGGACGAGGAGCAGCCCTTGAGGTTTCTAGCTGACTCGTCTTGAGTGTGTGTGTGTGTGTGTGCCACTGACGTCATTAGACGACGTCCTTCTGCCTCGGTGATCATAACTGACAGAAACGGTAATTTAAAAAGAAAGGAAGTGAAGGCTTGAGGCTATCCGAGCGCGCGCACACACACACACACACACACACACACACACACACACACTCAAGACGAGTTCCACATAACCCACCTCAACGATACAGACACAAAGAAAAGGAGGTACACAAACTCCCAGTACACAGAATTACCCCAAAGCCGGACTGCATTCTTTTTTTTTTTTTTTACAGTCAGACCCACACACACACTTTTTTTTTTTTTTTTTTATGTGGGGAGAGACAGCGATTAGCCGCTGCCTGAAGCAAACGCCATGACAGCGTGGCGTCTGCCGAAGAGATTAAACCCGGATTAAACAACCCTGTGTGTGTGTGTGTGTGTATATATGTGTGTGTGTGTGTTCTTTTGTTTAGCTCCACACAACCTCGGGCAAACACACATTTTTAGTAGCGTATCGCCTCATCGAGGTTACTTCACGCATTATTTAAGCGGCGAGAACACGGGCCGCATTGTGAGCTATAATGCTGCCTGTTACGGATTGTGTGCCTTGTATCTAAAAGAAAAAAAAGAAAATGTGTGTGTGTGTGTGTGTGTGTGTTGCAGGATGATCCTGGTTGGAGATGAAGGTTACCCAACCCGGATGGACAGACAGGTGTATCGCCAGGGCTTCTGTCACACCGTCTCCCACCTCGACCCGTTTGTGTTCCTCTTGTGTATTATCTTTTTTTTCTTTTTTTTTTTTTGCTCCTAATCCACAGCCCCGCCTCTCTCCTCCATCCATATTCATCACCTTTATCCCTAATGAAGACCGGAGTGCGGCACGGAGGGAGGGAGACGCAGACGAAGGCCTTTGAACTCCCACAAAGAGACAGAGAGCGAGAGAGAGAGAGAGAGAGAGAGAGAGAGAGAGGGAGAGGGAGAGAGAGGGAGGGACGGAACACTGAAAGCTGGTGATGATAGATGGAAGAGGACAAGGAAAAGAAAGGCATGAGACAGCCAGACAGACACAATCACACGTCTCGTCTCTTGTGCGGTGAGAGAAAAGGGGATGGCGTTGATGGATAGAAACGAGGACAGGAGAAGAAAGCCGTGAGACGTACGATTTTAGGCGCAGCAGGGCCCCGACTGACGTCGACACCGAGCCTGCGAATCACGCCAGCGACTATTCGTCTGAGGGTCGAGAACCTCGTCAGATGCGTGAGGTTGGAAACCTTCGGGAACCTTTCAGGACACCAGAGCCACGGAGTACGATACAGGAAGAAAAAAAAAAGAATAAAAGAATGGACGCCTTATAGAGTCACGTACACCCTTTCAGCACCTGGTTTTGGAACTGGCGCCAACGGGAACTAACGGTACTTTAGCGTCAGGGTTCGCTTCACCTCTAGGTCGCTGCGTATCACTTACTCACTTGAGTTCAGAAGAACCGGATGTGGCGTGTTCGACTACGTTCCTGCAAGTCTGGTCTTCAAAGGTCCTTCAAGAGATCTTCAGTTGGTTGAGTTTAAAGTCCAACCCGCTTCTACACTAGCCTACTTTTATTCTTTTCTTTTTTTTTTTAAGATTTGACATAAACTCTACCGTGGCGTAGCGGTTAGCACTGTCGCCCCGCACCTCCAGGATCCGGGTTCGATTCCCATCTGAGAGTCTGTGCGCATTCATGTTCTCCACATGCTTGGTGGGTTTTCTCTGGGTACTCCGGTTTCCTCCCACAGTCCAAAGACATGCAGATTAGGTGCTCCCAAATCGCCCGTAGTGTATATGTGTGTGTGTCCTGCCATGGATTGCCACCCCTAAGTCTCCTGGTATCGGCTCCAGGCCCCCCGCGACCCTGTATGAGTGAAAATGAAGAACACTTTTTGTATTTTTTTTCTTTGGATCATCACAATGATGTCCAGAAACACCAAAATGTCCATATCGTCTTTTTTTTATTATTATTATTTTTTTTTTTTTTACTTTCGTTACTGTGAGTTTCCCCCCCCGACTGATTTTGCAGAACTAACGGCTTGCATTAAGAGTTTACAGGATGTGGAAAAACACTGACTACTAAACAAACCTACATGAATTCAAATATATATGAATAGAAACACGGCGACTGAATGCGAAAGAAATCCAGAAGCAGAAGTGAAGTCCGTTTTTTTTTCCCGGGGTTTTTTTTTTTGAGAGAGAGAGAGCTACAATCTGTGCAAACAGGAAGTTTGGGTTCCGGATAATTCAGTGTCATGACTGAGCGAAATGGATCTCGCGGTTGCGTGAAACCGAAATTCCAGTCGCATGTTCGGTCACATGTCCAGACCACCAGACCTGGGGCACTGGGTTTTATTTTATTTGTTTTTTTGTTTTTTTTAAACATACAGCAAAGCTGAATATCAGGCCTGGTATTTGAACCTGTTTTGCAGGGTCGCCTAGGGGACGTGAAGACTTAAGAGACTCGCACCTCCGGACCTGCGCTGTTTATGTGAGCAGGTGTGTGAAGAAGTGATAACAGAAGGCGGGCGCTTCTGCGGTTCAGCAAGGAAGGGGTGGTGGTGGTGGTGGTGGAGTCACGGCTGACACATTCCATGACAACACACTCACACACACACACATACAGGCATGCACACGCGCATATACACACACACACATACACACTCTAACCACCAACCGTTAAACTGCTCGAGGCAGCTGAAGCCAGGTGCAGTAGAACACGAACGCTAGTTCCTGTAGGACTTATTGATGGAAATCAGCTTGCATTCTTTTTTCTTTTTTTTCTCGTTTCATGGTTAAAACATCACCTCATTCTCGATTCCACCTAAAACTCGACGAAGTAAAGAAAAATAAACTAGTGGACGAGGTGTCGCAGGCCAGGTTCCACCAGGCCCGGCTAGCGAACATCATCTTCTGATTAAACTTCTATCTATTAAACTTCTTGCTAGGTCACTTTCCAGAAAAAGCCCCCTTACTCAGGAAGTCCATTCTTCGCATTCTTGCTATTTGACTTATTTCACATGACTTTGATCCCCCATCTGTTCCCGGTCAGGCCTACGGACGCACTGCTCTCTCTCTCTCTCTCTCTCTCTCTTTCTCTCCAAGGCTCTCTCCGCGACTGTTCGGGCGAGGAAGGCGTCCTCTTCTCGGCGTCCTCGAATCGCACCGTGCCCTTGATTTCCAGACAAAGCCGCAGCGAAGAAGGAGGAGCTGCGGGCGAGAGCGAACGACGCGGGAACAAAAGAATAGAAGAGCAGGTTGTGTGTGTGTGTGTGTGTGCGTGTGTTCTCCCTGGTGCTGGTTGCATTTAGACAAGAGTTGGCAAATCAGAGCGTGCATTAATAATGCATGCCTGACTCAAAGGGCTTTCACACAGGAAGCGCAGGCTGTGGGGTTCAGATCACGGTAAATGGAACAGGAGAGTTCGGGCGGAGGTGTTGAAAATAGACAGGAACTGAAAAAAAAAAAAATCATGCATATATATATATATATATATATATATATATATATATATATATATATATTTTTTTTCCTAAGTTGTTACAACATCAGAATGTTAAGCAGATAAACATCTGTTCCATTCGATAGGACTTGGAGTGTGTGTGTGCCTGTTTTCTGGTGTCCTCGGTTAACATTCAACGCTGTCGGTGAGTTTTGAGCTCCTGACAAACCATCGACCGTTGACTGTACCCTGAGGGCAGCCGAACGCAACCGCGGGGAGGAAGGAAGGACCTGAAGTGGAACGCGCGGACATCCGTGACGGGTGGGTGCCCCCTCCCCCGCCTATCTATAATGGCTGCGATAAACATTCATTGCTGTCGGTGGGTTTCCAGCAAACACAACTCACTGATCGATGAATGCAAACTGCGGTTCAAGCTCCTCCGAGACGCAGAAGAAGGAAGTAGGAGTAAGTGCGCGCTCCATGTATGTAATGAATGAATACGCACACAAATGACATAAGAGAGAGTTTAGATAATATCTAACCACAAGCAGATTCATGAAGTTGTCAAACTCTTAACGACAATTTGTTCATGTCCGGGGACCAAAATAACCGTAATCAAATTAGAAACTTGCACTAACGTACAGCATATCCAGTACGGATCCAATTCCAGTTCTGGAAGCCACTGAGCTTTCTTATTCCTCAACTTCCCACCCAATGAACACATCGGGTCTGAGGTTCATTTGGTGATTGGACTCATATGTGATAATTACAGTACCAGTCAAAAGTTTGGACGCAACTTCCAAGCTCAGTGGTTTGTCTTTAGTGATTTATTAGTGATTCTGTGTTGTAGAACGATACTGGATTTTTTTTTTTTGTTTCAAAACTATAAAAAAGAACGCATATGGCATTAGCTAATAAAATAACAACAACAACAACAACAAGCCAGTGGTTGTTTTAAGTGTTCTGGAACAGTTCTTGTACTGTACAGTATTGTGTCGAGTCCATTTGCGAAACCCATTAAGCTCCATGATGATGAAACTGTCTCTCATGAAGACCTTCCCAGGAAATCAAGACCAAAACTGAGCTCTGCTGCAGAGGAGAAGTTCATTTAGAGTCACCAGCCTCAGAAATCACCAATTAACCTCAACCAGCACCTCAGATTAGAGCCGTTATGGAGGACTTACAGAGCAGAAGTAGCAGATAAACATCTCACTATCAACTGCTCAATGGAGATTATTGTATATTTTGGATAAACGTCTTCAGTGCATTGCTTTACAGTGTAGAGAGACATAAAAATCAGGAAAGACCATGAAGGTGTGTTCAAACTTCTTTTGAATCTATTGCACTGCATAGCGTCTATGGGAGTCACGTGACAAAAGAACAAGGTGTGAATTATAATTCCAGTACCATGTACTCTTCCACACTATGGTACGCTACTTTGTTAGGTGCTGTTTCTGAGGCTGGTGACTCTAAATAAACTTCTCCTCCCTCAATCACTAACCCATGACTGAGCTATTAAACTCTCTTTCAGCTGCTCCCACGAAGGGGACGCCACCGCGGACAACACAACTTTTTTTTTGTGCAGGTTTTTTCGCAGGAGGCCCTTCCTGATGCAACCCTCCCATTTTACGAAGCGGGCTTGGGACCGGCACTGCATGCGCCGACTGCATGACTGCGGGGCTCGAACCTGGATCCTCAGATCCTGAGATCAACAACCATTAGCCACCTGAGCCACCGCTCATCATAACTGAGCTATTAGTATTTCATTATAGTCACCTTACAGATAGGTTGGTTCAGCAGGTAAAGTAAAAAATTTGTTTTCTGCAGATTAAAATTGTTTATCGTACATCGTACTATTGCGATAGACATGGCTACTCAGCTATGTGATCTCTTAGCCAGATTAATTAGCATGTACGGAAGCCAGACTCGGACGTTGCTTCGGAATCGGGACCATACAGTTATGTGGAAACCGACGAAGTAAAGATGCGAGACGGACAAACGAGGAAACAAACACAGTCTGGGAACTAGTGATGGGTCATTTATAAACGATTCGTTCTTTTTAAACGATTCCTTAACGTGCCTCAGATGAAAGAGTAGTCTAGGAGAGTGATTCGTTCGTTTTCTACTGGCGCAAGGCATCGCAAAACCTCCGTAGGTTAAATACAGGAAACAGAAATGAGTAGTTACCTTTGAGTCTTTTGGTCCGAGTCGTTCGTTCTTTTGTCACGTGACTCCCATAGACGCTATGCGGTGCAATAAATTGAAATAAACAAAACGACTCGTACCAGAAGATATGAGAGTTGGGGGTCTGTTTATTCAAAATGTAACATTTTGTTTTATTTCTGATCAAAAGAACAAAATTAACCAAATGACTCAAAAAAAAAGATTTGTTCATTTTGATGAATGAGATTTAAAGAACTGAGTCACTAAAATGATTCAAACGTCCCATCGGTACTAGGATACTTGCACAACTGGATAGACAAAGTGCATTACAGGCCGATATCCCTTAGAATGGTTGAACAATTCATGTTAAAAAGAACGAGTGATGTCCGACAGCTTTTCACCTCATCGCAATTGTTTTCACTTTTGTCTCCAGCGCTATCACTTGGCGCTTCTTAGCAGTTACCGGCTTCATCAGCGTTGCTTTTCACGCTTGCTTCCGGACGTCTTGGGATGCACGCTGCACGCATGTCACAATGTACGTGCAGATGTGCATGCGACCATATGTGGGGGATTTACTGTAATGCCGGGTTTCTTTCTTACCTAGCTATCTAACCTTAGCCAAGTTCCCAGGACACACACAGTATACTGAAGGAGCAGGGTGGTATAAAGAGCAAGAGATGGACATATGAAAGCGCAGAGATTCCCCCACATTAAGGTATTTGTGACTGTTTATCTCCGTCTCTCTGTCCACACGATTCCATCACAGCACAGGAGCCACCATCAGCAGTGCCTGTTTTCCCCTCTTGCTCCCTCTCTTCAATCATGCAGAAATAGTCTGGGCTTTAAATAACTCAGAGCTCTGAATGAATAAAAAAAAAAAGGTAAAAAAAAAAAAAAAATTGCTTACCTGTACAGGAAAAGAATTATTAAATATGACAATTACCGCTGACAGCTAAGCAGTTCTTTCCTTATGCACGTTTTTTTTTTTTGTGTCAGTGTCGATTGAAGTTGACCTTCTCCACGTGCCAGGGGAGCGAACGAGCGCCCGAGACAATCAGCTCGCCGGGTTTTTTTTTTTTTTTTTTTTTAAACGCTGGTTTCCCTTTTTTTCTTTTTTCAGCAGGACGAGAGATAGAATCATCTGGAAGCAATCCTGCTGTAATTGCTTAACATGCTGGGAAATTTCAACACATTGGCATTTTCCACTTGAGGACTGAACGCAGCACGGTTTGTGCCCCCTCTCTCTCTCTCTCTCTCTCTCTCTCACTCTGTCGTTCTGGTTTTATTTTATTTTTTTAACAGTGGAAAGTGTCTGAGTGTGGCTGCAGAGTTCATGACTTGTACAACTAACAAACTGAACTTTTTACACACGAGGAGTAGACGATGCGGTGACACCGGAGCCCTGACTCACCACGTTTATAATAGGCTCAGAAACCACTGCTGGTAAACAAGAGCCGCCTGTCTGCTGCGATTGCGCCCTCTTTCTTCACCCTCCTGTTTTGGTTTTGTCCCCCGTCTTCTTCTATAGGGTAGACTGTACTGTATGTGTAACCGGGATGGGGAAGTCAATTCAATTGTGAATGAAGACCACTAATTAAGGGATTTTATTTATTTATTTATTTATTTATTTATTTTAATGACCCAACTTGGACACATCGAATCACGTGATCTAAGTCTTGTAATAAAACTTGTAAAAAAAAAAAAAAAACTTGACTGATGTCATTCTTTGGGAGCGAGACAATAATTTATGGAAGGAGTCTCCAGTGTCAGAGATAAAGCTGTATGTGAAGACTAATTGTTCAGGACAGAGCACATTTTTTTTGGGTGTTCATGAAAAAGGGGAAAAATAAACGAGGTGAGAAAACGAATGCTTATATGTGCTTTAATTTAAATAAGAACTAATTCCTTAAATGTAGCGCTGACTATATCAACGAGTTAACAAATGTGATTGATCTAGTAATTTTAACGCATTATTAATTTTTTTTTATTACGCAAAGTAATCACATGAACAAGGTAATGGCATCCTGTAATGTTCCCCGGCTGTGTGTGATAACGGCACGGAAAATAAGATAAAAAAAAAAAAAAAGGTTCTAGATGGAAGTTTGGATAAAACCAAAGTTGTGTGCTCAAGCTACCTTTAAGGGGAGCAATTTTTACGAGGATGCATTAAACGTAAGACGTGGGAGTGGTGTCTCTGGCGACTAATGGTTCATGTTGTTGGTTTTCGTGTCTCAGGATCGGGGTTCGAGACCCGGTGCCGGTGGGGGTGCCACGCCCCAAACTGCCGAGAGCGTCTCAAAATCGAGAGATTTTAATTCAACATATTATAAAACTGCAGGTTTTTCTCTAAGCAGTTTGTCGTGATTAACTACGCTTTATTCAAAACGTTTAAATCGATTAATGGCACTAATTAAATGTAATTACAAATTAATCAAAAGGATAACATTTTAACTTACTTACGCAGATGTGGTGGTGTAGGAGAATAAACAACTTTGCAACGGTTGCTTCGGGCCAACCAGACCGCTGTTGATTATTTTCCTACTACTACAGAACCCCACACTCCGCGCCCCCCTTCCCCCGGATCATGCTAGTTGAGCCAGCTGATTTAACAGGAAGTGACAGGAGGAACAGGACGACTCATTTCCGCGTGACCTGGAAGCTCTCGGTCGGCCTCGCGGGCCCGCAGCCGGATGCAGCAAAGCGAGAGAAAGAGAGAGAGAGAGAGAGAGAGAGAGAGAGAGAGAGAGAGAAAATCGCTCTCTCTATCAGCATGAATTATATAAAAAGTGAAAGAACTGAGAGGAGACAGCGAGGGATTCTGCTGCTGCAGTTTCCAGCATGTTTAACAGTTAATGTACCAAGCAGACACCGTCGACACGAGGGAGGCAAGAAGAAAAAAGAAGAAAAAAAAAAGGAAAAAGAAAAAACATCTGCCTTTAACCACAATTATATTAAAAAAACATGCCACTGCAGTTTAATGGGCTTACACTGAATTATTTACTCGCTCAATGGATAGATAATTGCATTTATCCTTAAACCCCCACCCCAAGCTCGGGAACTGAACCATGGCGTCTCCATTTGTCCCCTGCAAATCAGATCCAATTGCTTCCCATTTAATCAGTCATAACTCAAAAGAAAAAGAAAAAAAAACTAAACGAACCCATTACAAAACTACAGGGAAGAAAAAGAAGAAAGAGAAAGAGACATACGTTATAAAGGCCGGCTTGCCGACTTGTGCGCGGGCGGGGTTGGGGGGGGTTGGGAGGGGTTTGGGGAGGGGGGGGGCGAACCAAAGTTAGGCAGTTTAAGAGTGAGAGGAAAAAGAATGAGTGAGGGTGTGTGAGAAAATGAGAACGAGGGAAGGCATATGTTGGTCTCAGTTGTGTGAGGACAGCACTGAAGCATGTGCGTGGGCTCATGGCCAGCTCTCTACATCTGGGTGTCGGGTTCAGCGAGGGCAAATGAGGATTTGAGTGAAAGGCCCTTATCTGCTCCTCGTCGCTCGCTGATGCCCCCGTGTGGTAATCTTGGAGAAGTGCACGGTAGGATTCGGTGTGATGCGATCAGACGTTTTTAAATAGTTATACACATTTCATTCTCATTACCCAAATTTTCTTTTGATTCTTTTGATTAAAGCTGCTTTGCATAAAGTGCTATATAAATGAAATTTAACTGAATAATCTAAAAGCATCATGGTCTTAAGCAAACATTCAATTTAGCGACAATAGATAAAAAATATATATATATTGCAACTTTATTATTGTAATCTCTCTCTCTATATATAAAATTTTATATATAATTTATATATATATAAATATATATATATATATATATATATATATATATATATAAATTAGATTACAACAATAAAGTTGCAATCTTTAAAGGAAAATCCATAATAAATAAATCCATAATTAAAATAAATCCATAATTAAAATAAATCCATAATACATTTTTAAAAAAGTGTATAAAGTATTTTGGGTATAACATCCGATATTACTAAAAAAGTAAATAAATATTATTTTGGATAAAATATTATGGACACAATATTTCAAGACAAATGCGATAATATTTGATGTCCAAGATTTTAAGAAGAATAGTTCAGGATAAAAGGTCATATTTTAAAAATAAACTATAATAAACACAATATTTACAATTTTGTAATATGACTTTATTTTCAAAACATTGCTATTTTTTTCTCATAATATGAACTAATTTAATTTGTTTTTTTAATTTTTAAAAAGAAATTTCTCAAAACATTACAACTTTATTGTGGACATTTTGTACTTTTTTCTTATTTTTGTATTGTATTAAAACATCCATTTTTAATGGAAATAAATCAGTGTATTAATGTTTAATGTAATATAGTATTGGACCGATATTAACCTTAAACTAAACTTTTCTACACTTGAAAAATACCTGCTTCAAATTTCCTTTTTTTTTTTTTTTGGTACGGCCTCAAAAACTTTTATTTAAAACTCAACACTATTTTGCACATGAAACCAAGAAAAAAAAAAGAAATATGATATGAAGGCAGATATGAAAAGAAAAAAAATATTAAATATCATGTGGATGTTAATATCAAAGAAAGACCACGCAGGATGGAAAAGTCTGCATTCACATTTGAGTTTTTTCTTCATTAAAATGATAAAAGTGTGAACCTGTATGGTTAAAAACATGGCGTGCGCTTAACTCACGACAGAACTAAAAAAAAGTTCCATGCTTTGATATTTGATAAGAGATTCATCATCCATTGCAGTGTTTAAGGAAGCTTTTTTTTTTTTTTTTTACAACTTTATCGAAGACTTTGTTTCTTAATGGTAGTTCTGGGGAAGGAATGATAAATGAAGAAGGAAGTAACATGGGGATAGATGATAAATTAGGCTTGTATTTGTAACACAGCTCACGCTCAACTCCGCAGTGTCGGTAAACAAAGCCGGGCTTCCCACTGCTCCGGAGAGCGAGCGAACTCACGCTCATTAACTCGCAATTCATTTCAGCGTCGCGGCAGTGCTAGCTAGTGGCCCGGAGCCGTGTAGGAACCTCTGAGTGCACCTGACTGCTAGAAGGGCCGAAACATTGTCCGAATAAAGCAGCACGTCCTCCTGTAATCATGGCGGTTTTACTGCTTACAGGACGGATAACACTTGTTTAGCAAATGGCTACGATTTGCTACGTTTTCCCAAATGTTTGACGCTTTTCCCACATGGTTTTCTCAACTTGCTAGATTTGGTTTCATATTTTTACTTACTGAACTTTAGGAGTGAGGAGAAAAATTTTGCATAGTCTACACAAGTTAAAAGTTTGATAGGAAATGTGATTTTTTTTTATTTTATACAACCTTTCTAAATGCATTTATTGAATACTAGCATTAGTGCACAACATTAGCGGTTAAAGAGTTTGTAGAAAGAGTTAAAAGGTTAAAGATAAAAATAATCTGCTGATCAGCTTTAATGTAATCAGTGATATTATTATTATTATTATAAATAAAAGTCTCATTCACAGAAAAACTAGATCGGATAAAGATGAAGTTTTTGTTTTAAAACCACTCCAGCGTGTTAAAATTCACTTATACAACTTCAGCGCTGTTATTTCAGCCAAAGTGAAAATATTAACTAATCCCAGTAAAAATATTTAGTTTATCTTTAATAATGAATATCTATTGATGCAGGTGTTTGTTTACATTGAGCCAGTAGCGCATTAGTAGATTATATTAAAGTAGATTATTTAATCCGACACATTTAATTCGACATATTCGTTACAGATCCCCATCTCACTCAAAAAGGTTTTTTTAAACACATTGTTCTCCAATGAGAAACCTATTTTATTGAATATAATTTGACCCGAGTAGTTACATATCGACGAACATCAGTGTTAAAATCAGCTCACGGTCATATAATGCACACAGTCGTGACCTAAGAGTGTACCTGGTGCAGTTTTTTCTTTTTTTTATCAAAGATAAACGAAGTAGTCTGGAACAGAAACATCCTCAATCGCTGACCGAGGCTTTTGTGCAACTTTGTGCAAAAAATGTGATGTGGTTGTGCAGCAACATGCACTGTTTTTTGTCCGCCGCGTGAAACTCTAGTTTCTACTGAAGAATGGGAGATTTTTTAATTTATTTTTTTGGTTTGCATTACACACTATACGATCCTTTGCATTAGCTTTAGAAGTTCCATTTCAGCACCTACAGTATATCTGCAATTTCAGCGAGGTGGATTAAAAGGAGGTGTGCACGACCGTGCAAGAGCCCCCGTGTCACGATGTATGGGTCACAACACAACACGACACATCGACCCGGCACGGTGGGTGTCGTTTCTTTCTCCCCAAATCCAAACACAAACCATCTGACACTGGCCCAGCTTTAACAGGACAACCACAGCATGCTGACTGGCCGCCTTTCCTATAATCCGATCGGTCATGCCAGCCTCAGGACGCTGCTGATTGGCTGAGGAGCCGGCGTATCCGTGGAAACCGGCGGGATGGATCAGGAAGTTGACAGGTTGCTCAGATTAAGGACAGCACCCCGCTTTGTTTGGGTTTAAGACCCCTGCACAACTCTATTAGCCCCAAACAAATCCTGAATTTATTTTACACACACACACACACATTATATATATATATATATATATATATATATATATATATATATATATATATATATATATATCTGACCTTAATAACGGCTGAATCCGAGGTTTGAAAGCTTGCAGGAATACCTCAATCTCAGCAGCACTTTTATATACGACTTCTTTCATTAGAGTTCACGATATTATAGTGCGCCGTCATATCCAAAACTTTTACCTGGAAGTTTTTTGCTCATTTATGATTCGGAGACATGCTGCTCATCTTCTCTACGGTTTATTCCCCTGCTGGCTCAAGCGCAAAGCCAAAGAAAGCAAAAAGCAAACACCAATCATGTCTTAGATGGCGGAGTATATTTTCTAAAACCATGTACCTGTAGATTTCTTTTTTCCATCTGAGACACTGCACAGTTTTTATGCTTAGAATTCAAGTAGAATGTTCTACACGGGTTTTTAAACCCTGTTCTATGTTTACGACGTGATCATAAAATGCAGAAACCTCATACAGAACAGAAAGAATACAGTGGTACCTCGGCATACGAATGCCCCACCTTAAGGACTGAAATTTTGCACAAAATTAGCAAACAAAGAATTTTTCGACAGACAAGCGACTGAACTAAACAGAATGGAACGCCGGCTAAGTTGCGCATGCAATCAAAACTTCTTTGCGTCAGTGGAAAGCCAAGCAAAGCGAGTTTACATATTTTTTTTTTTGTAAAAACATGGCACCATCGGAGCACCCAAGAATTTTAAAAGAAGAAAAGGGAGACGCTTTCAGTTTGGTTTTTAAAGCAGCCGATGCCAAGAGGAATCATAAATTAAGGTTAAGTGAGGTTAAATGTCTATTTATTTAATATTATATTTTACTTACTTTATTTTATATGGAAAAATATGATTACAGTGTTGGAAATTGTTAATATTGGCAAAAAAATTGTGTAGCTGGAACGGATTATCTGCATTTACATTAATTGCTATAGGAAAATGTGTTTCACAAAACGAATCTTCACCTTAAGAACTCGCCTTTAAATTTGTATACCGAGATACTGCTCTGGTCTGTGGGGTCTGAAAGAATTTAAATGATCATCACTGCATATATTTAACAGGACAATAATAATTCTGAGCTGTAGTTAAAATTTGTAAAAAGTAATCAATTAAAAAAAAAACAACGGCTGTTCTGAGTCTGGCATCATAAATACCAGAAACATAAACACTCTGCTTAATCTCGACGGCGTTAAGGAATGCTGGGGTAAACGCAGCTTCTCCACTCTCACATTTACAACCCAATCGTGTCCGAGCTCATAAATCAATTACCGCCTCGGGGCAACAATAGGGGCCTTTCACCGGCCAGTGGTTTAACAGGTCCCCCATGCCCTTTTCTACAGATGATCGGAGCTTCCCACAGGTTTACACGAGCCAGTCACGCCGGGGTCACGAGCGCCTGAACTCCCTCTGACCCCCTTCAGCCTTCCGCTCTTACCTCGGCCACCTGGCATCTCAGCGCAGACACACAGACCTTAAAACACTCCTCCAGCTCTCGCATGTCTTTGTAAAAATATAAAAACATATTTAAATCACCGTGCTCATGATTAAAGTCGAACCAGACTAAAGACGAGTTCTTCCTGACATCGGGAATCGCTGGAGGACAAGATTCATGGTGTTTTTTTTTTCATCTTTATTCGTCTCTCAATGATCATATTTAACAGAAGGACGTGGCGTAGATTTCAGACAGGAGCTAATACTACTTAACGTAATGAAATGTATAGGAGATGAAGCCTAATAATAATAATAATAATAATACTGACAAGTTCCTGACCTGACATCATGCGTATGGGAAAATTTTTACCCCAGAGTTATACGCTGATCAATCACACATGAGCGTCTAATTAACAATGTCTTCTTCCTGATGATGATTAATACCTGCATGAAAGTCTGGAAGCACCGAGACGTTTATCACATTGATTATTTAAAAAAATTCTGCAGTGCTACGCTCCCCAAAAATTATTTTGACAACAAAATGTAATAAAAAAATGTATTATTCTTATAAATGTTTTTCTCTTTTTTCCCCCCATTATAAATAAAAGTGCGAATAATATATACATTTATTATTATTATGATGATGATAATGATTATTATTATTACTATTAATAATAATTCCACAATATGTTATTCTCCTTTTTCACAGAGACACACTGGTAACCCGATACAAATTGTGTGCCATGCCGATGAAGCACCTTGAAATTGAAATTGAGAGAGAGAGAAAGAAGGAGGTGAACTTGAGCTGAACCTTGTTCTGAACATTCCCACACATGCACATCCCACTGTGCAGCAGGTCAGGATCACATGGCCAGAGGGCAAAGGTTACACAGAGTGCAGGTTATTATATCGAAAAAAAGGGGGGGGGGGCTATGAACTTACACAGTACCACAGCTTACGCTGTTTCATTTCAATAACTACACAGGCACAAGCGTTCCTTATGCTTTAAGTCTGTCCAATGACAGAGTCAGACAGAAACAAAATAAATAAATAAATACATTTTAAAAAATGCAAGCTCTCTGATCTTTAGTCCCTTTTTAAGTGGACCGCTTTATCCTCTAAGACGACACCACACTAAGTCCACATATACAGCCTGCCTTATTTTATATCCCCAGCTCTTTAAAAAGGAAAAAAAAAAAACCTTCTGTATATTTGACTCACCTCGCACGGTTAGTTCTGTATAAATGTAAACGGTACAAGTCAGGGTGGGGTTAAACATAAAGGGTAAAGGTTCTAATTCAGACCCGCTAAATGAAGAAATTTAAATCGTCTTGTTGATGCAAATTCAATCACGCTATTAAAAATTATAATAATAATAACTTCTATTATTTCCACTAAGGGCGAGATAGAGCAGCAAATACAGAAGCATAAAATTCGCTGCTAAAATGTGATGCATGATACTGAATCAAATGCATTTTGAGTCAGTAACACAATAATATTGTATATATTGAGCATTTAATACAATAATACGATGTGTTAAGGATTGAGGGGTGAATACTTATGCACAGCACTGTATGTGGTAAAAGCATAGTTTATTAATCTTTTATGTATGTTTATGTGTTTCAGATAACACTGTAAGACAATATCAGTAAAGATCTCTGATGATTTCCATCCCTAATAAATGTATTTGCATTAATATTTCGGTGTAGAATTAAATAAGAAATGTAAACGTTACATTTTTGTTGAGAAACGTGTATGACCTTCAGCATTATGTGAAGATTAATTCATGCAGATTAATGCACAGTGCATAAAAATATCATCTCCATCTTTCGAAAATGCTGTCGGATGTGATCTCTGCTTCGATTAAAAAGCGCTCTGTGCACATTACATCTCTTCTTTAATCACAAGAACTCTTACTGTGTCAGCCGTGTTTTATTATAAAGGGCCCTGGTCATGTGACCTGCAAAAAAACAGCATGCTAAAAAAAAAACAGGTTTTGGTTTTTGGCAGATATTATATTTTAGGTGGATTTGTCATGTTATACAGATTTTTTTAACAAACAAAAAAATCTACCATCATTTCTACAATCATCAGTGAAAAGAAATCAATAGAATCAATGTTGTGATTTAAACACTGCAGATTTTTACATTAAGTCCATGTGCTCAGTTCATGTGTGTGTGTGCTCAGAACAGCACCCCCTGGTGGATACAAGCTCACTACAGCGTGAGTGCGAATGAACGTGTGAGATACACGACTCGTTTCTGTTCGGGTAGCTTAGCCTACACGTGTGGAAAAGTGTTAGTGTTCGTATCAGCGCTTAGAATTTTCTTAAGAATCGGACTCACCCGCTCCGTCATGCTCATCTGCATGCAGCATCACGGCACAAAAACCTGCGGCGGGGAAAAAATAAACAATGCATGCAAGTCTTTATTGACAGGACGTACATATAGACTTCTGAGCTTTAAATACTGATCATCGTTTTCTCTCTACGTCAAACAACTATAAAAGAGCAATTCTCTGCCAATCACATTCACTTACATTCTTGACTCTTAATACAAATCGTTTCTTACAAACCCTGCGATCGCCTTACAGTGTGAAAAGTGACGCCCCTCACGTCACAGTGTTTTTCTTGAGCACAGTTAAGGTCTCTTTCACATTTAAACATCACACATGACTTTCGTCCCATCAGGACTGGATTCTGTGAAAACCTTTTTTGTTTTTATCTTTACCTCTACTGTATGTACAAAAAGCTGCCAAACATGTCTTCAGAATATTAATATTAGTAAAATTTATCATTTGTTTTGGCATATTTGTTATTAACTGTTTCCATGCATGTTTCCCTAGTTAGTTAAAATGGGTTTATATACAGGTTTACTGTGTTTAAGATTCGAACTGTTCACACTGATCTTTAAACATTCATTGTGGGATTTGCACAATCATTTGCACCCTCAGTGCAGACTTACTCAAACACACTGCAAACTTTTTCCATACACTTTGTGGATTTGCACTCCATACAGTATATATTTTCATCTTTTGCTTTTAAAACTGTGTTTTATATATATATATATATATAATTTATTCTTTTCTATACCTATATCTATTTTATTTTTCCGTGGCATTCATTGGAGACAACAAAGAAAGAATGTCCTTGTACGGAAGAACGTGTTTCTTTACTGTGCATATGACCAAAAAAAACTTGAAACTTGAAAAGCTATTTATTCTAATATTAAAATAATGGCTTGTAAATTCTATATATTTTGCTTTTCTTCTTCTTTGCTGTTGTTTAACGGCAGCTGGAACTCAGTAGGTTGTATTACCATGTCTTCTCTGGTTTTGTCTCTTTGTCTGCTTTTACCGGCACGTCTACACACTCTCGACACTTTCCTTCTCAGCACTTCGGTTGGAGTTCTGTAAGTTGCATCACCGCCACCTATTGATCTCTCGCTCTCCCTCAACTTCCCTGTCCTTTAAAGCCCTCCAGTCCAGTCTTCTTCTATTCAATTCTTCACTTTTAACATGCCTTTTAAATAAATAAAAAAAAGAAGCAAGTGTGACACAGCTCTGAGAAGACCTGAGACATCTTCTCTAAGATATTACGCTTACTGTTACGCAAATCCTGATGTAAAAAATATATATACTGTATATATATACACACATCCCACTGGTGCATTTTAAGCAATTTATGGATTTTATATATTTTACTAAACCATCTATGCTTTACAGTATTTCTTAGACATTAGTTAGACAAAATGTAACAATAAAATTTCCTATAATGTATATGTCAAAGACGGCCCGGTAAGTTCATCCTACTTGTTTTATTTTCTTTCATCTAATTATCTGATCGTAATTATAAATGATAATTAGATCATCTTAATGAGCTGTACAGATGATCATGCATCCTTTATGTATGATTATTACTAAAGTGGTGATTCCATTTACATGAAAATCATCTTAAGTCTTTCAATTATTTTTTTATAGGAAAAAAAAAAATCAATCAATCAATCCCGTCCTTCACCTGGCCTTCACTTTTTCCATCGCGGCCAAAAGGTGCCGGACACATGACCTTCATCCAAGCGGTCGAGGGGTCATTAGAGGAGCACGGAGTGTCGAATCTATTACCATAGCAATGGAGGGCCATATCTTTGTCCTCACCTCGCTGGTCACGTGACACACAATGATTGACAGAGCGGCTCTACGTCTGCAGGGCTTCGGAGCAAATGGCCCAGAATGAACTTTTCTCAGATCAAACAGCTGAATTTTACAGCCCTAATCTTCCCTATCTGTGGCAATTGTCACAAAGCGCTGATAACACAAACACACACACACATGCTCAGATTCTCACTCTGCAAAAAAAAAAAAAAAAACACAAAACGTCATCAATCCATCATCTATAATTCATCCTGCATCAGATCTGTTTCGAGCACTGACACACTAAGGGCGACACCTCATCCTGAGGAATCTATATATTATCTGTAATGGTTAAAGTCATCATCATCATCATCATGATACGAGCTTAAACAAAGATGATGAGTAAAGAGTAAAGTTCTGTCTTACGATCTTCAACAAACAAAAGACATCCGGCTATGCATTAACCCAATCCACAGCGACGCATGTCACATTTACAGCTTGTATAAATATAAGAGACGGCTTTGCAAAAATCACTTTTGGAACAACATCGCGACGGAAGCCTGCACGGCCGGATATCTGACGTCAGTTACGATGTACCGATCCGGGCTCGATATCCGAGGGAACGATCGATGGACTTGCTTGTGGAATTGAACGGAATTTAAATGGTCCTTATTATAAATAAATAGATCGATCCGTGCTGGGGACACCGGGCAGGCCTCATATGAGGATAGTACAGGAATATAATCAATACGTAGTTTAAGACAGATTTTATGTCCTCACTCAGGTCTTGAAAGGGGGGGAAAATGAAATGTGACGGAATTATAATTAATTATAATTAATCATAATAATCTGTTTTATTTTTCCAGAAATAAAAATGCACTTCTCCTAATCTTTCATAACTTCCGTATAGGGACCAGCCGTTATGATATTATCACGAGTTTGTATTGTGATTCTGTTACTATCACAATTTTATAGATATCCTGATTCGAAATCTAATTTAGCAAATAATTTGCTCCTCATCTGGAGTGTGAATAGTTTAGAGCACCACCTGTAGAATCATAGCGGTACTGCAGAATTTTAGCACCTGAAATGCAAACACTTAAAAAAAAAAAAGTAAATTAAATATAATTTTAAATAAAATAAATGAAATTAAATAAAGATAGATTTTAGAAAATAGAAATGTTTTTGTCAGTGTGGCAGTGCCACACAAAAGAATCGCAACACATAACTGAATTAATTTTCCCCCCTGATCTCTTACCTGTTTAATAGTAAATGCTTCTTTATGTAAATTCTTTGCTTATGACTCTGTGACATAATAATTCACTCCACACACCATGCCATTTATGGTTGTGTGTGACCAATAATTTGGAAATTGAATTCTAATGACCCTGATAATGATTAACTTATATATATCAACTTATATATGATCTATAAGCTACATATATAATTAATAGTTTAGATTTAATCCCTTTATATGCATACTGGGTTTGTTCCAGGTTTGCCTTCTGAAGCCTGAGATACACAGGACATCACTGTGTCTGATGAGATTTCCTGCATGAACGGCGTTATCAGCTCTCAGCCTTTTTAAAACAACCTCTGACCTCGAGCAATGCGATATGTACGGTAAATAATTCTCTTCTGATTAGAAAATATATTATACAGATAGATGTTTGGACCTGAATTCAGATTGAATGTCCTTGGTAAAAACAGAGAATGATCCGGAAACATGGGTGACATGCTGTAGTATATCATTTGATTGTTATGGAGTATTTAAAAAGGTTTAAATGCTGTTAATAAGCCTGCAAAAGTGAGACAAGGGTTACTGATTGTATTCTGTAGACTCTGCTGGCCAAGTCGCACATGCTTAGAGTGCATTCACCTTTAGATTGGATCAAAACACACAATATGGTGTCCAGTTCAATCTGAGTCCTGGAATATTGGTTGTACCATCAGGGAAGAAGAAAAACTCTATAGATGTGATAACCAGGACATTCAGTACATTTAGGTGGTCTGCTAACTTAATTTTATTGCACCATAACGTTGTTGAGTCTCGACCTGAGCGACTGATCAACCCCAGATCATAACGCTGTCTCCAGAGGCTTGTACAGTGGACACTATGCACAATGGGTGCATCGCGTCATGCACTTCCCTTCTTACCCTGACACGCCCACCCCTCTGGAATAGTCTCAATCTGGACTCATCAGGTCACATGATCTGTTTCCATCATTCCAAAGTCCAGTCTTTATGATCCCCAGCAAATACAAGCCTGTTTTCTGATTAGTCTCACTAACAAAGTGGTTTTCTAATACACACCCAGCTGTTTAGTCCCAATCCTAAAGGTAAAGTTTAGCCTTTATTCATCAGTATAAATCTTTTAAGGTGTTGGACTACTGACAGAAAGATCCAAGGTTTAAACTCTACCACCACCAAGTTGCCCCTGTTGGGTCCTTAACCCTAACTTGCTCATATGTTTAATTAGGTTTAAAAAATGTTAAGTTACTTCTAATAAGGGCGTCTGCCAAATGCCATAAATGTAAAATATCCCCTTCTTTTTAGTAGGCTGGGGTGAAAGCACAGGGTCAGCCATTATACAGCACACTTAAAAAAAAATTTATTGTGAGAACTGAACCCGGGTCAACTGCTCGAGAGGCAGCTATGCTTTGCGTGTGCATGAAAATTTCACTATTAAACATAACTCTGGTTTTCACTGTCAATTTTTTATTTTTATACAACTTCACCAAGAATTTAAATGATCTCCAATCATGATTCTATTATTTCCCCTGACCACATTTCTTCCACAAAGTCAACAGTTTAGCACTACCCTTCAAGGTTTTGATAAACAGGTGTTGAACTCAGTTGTGGTCATTTTCAATCTCCTTAGTTGCTTTTTTTTCTTTGCTTGATGCAGCTCAATAATGTGACCATGCTGAAATGGTGACCTGTTTTTTTTTTTTTTTTTTAAAGCTAGTCTTAAAATTGGTGGTGTTTCTAGTCTGTTTTTAATAGACTCTTTATTTAAAAAACAAAATACATAAACAAATGTATGTGTGTGTTGAGATATGTTTGTTTGTTTGTTTGTTTGTTTTAGGAGCTGTCTCCATCTTGTTCGGTCCTTCAGCCTAGAGGTGTTTTCCAATGATTAGTAATATTAAAACTGATGGTGAATTTTTGTCCTAATTTCCCAGCATGCATTTCACTTCATTATTGTGTATATATATGGGATGCTTTTTTTAAATGCAGTATTTTGGCAGCACATTCCTGAGCGCTTGTGAACGTGTGAAGTGGGGGGTTGAAAAGCTTTGGCCAAGTTCAAAAGTTCACTGTTTACGACCTGCTTTGGGTGAGCTGAGCCAAATAAAATATCTGCAAAGACACACACAAACAGAAAAACAACTTTTCTGTTAAAAGCATTTGCCTGTTCAAAGATAAAAAATAAAAAAAAAACTTTGACAGAGGAAATATTCTGTAACCAATGACAACAAGGTAACGTCAGCGTCACTGAGTAGCGCAATCACTCAAAATACCGACGCAATTAAGTGAATTACGGCACTTTTACTCCACATCATTGTTTAACGAACGTGGATACAAATAAAAACAAAGTAGGCGTGCCAAACTTTATACGTTATTTTAAAAACAAACATTTCGCTACATTTAAACCTTATACAATGTAACTGTCAAAAAAAAAGAAACAAATCCAAAACGTCATACCGTGAACGTTACTCGCCGCGCCGTAAATTCTCTCCGATAAATCATCTCCGTTCACTCGGTCCACCATGTCTCTTGCTTTATTTGGGGAAAACTCTCATAAATTTACATTTCATGCCAAGAAACAGAAAAAAAATGAACAAATGTAACACATCAAACTTTTAAAGAAAAAAAACGTCAGTCGCTAAACAGGACGCGCACAAGTCAACAAGATGCCTTAGACATGAACCGTAGCATCTTTCTCCCCGCTGAACCGCTCTCAGCCAATCAGAGTGAGCCCCGAGAGTCACGTGGAGCGCCGATGCATTCTGGGTATTGTCGGATCTTGAGGAATCGCCATTTGTTATGTAGTTCCGCTTGGGGAAAAAAGTGTACAGTACGGCTAGTAACCGGCACATTCACGTTTAAAGTTTAACATAACATATAAATAGAAATAAAAAGCTATTATTGTGTATCATTTGTAAATAAAATACTTGGTAAATTCTCGGCATGACACAGACACGTGACACATAGATTTTCAATGCTTTACAGGTAAAAGACAAGAAGAGCTGTACAAACTAAATCAACAACGTGTTGGTTAGATCCAGTTCCAACTAGATTACTAAAAGATGTGATACATACACCTAGAGAGCCTTTTCTAAACATTATAAATTCTTCACTATATTTAAGTCACGTCCCTAAATCTTTCAAGTTGGCAGTTATTAAGCACTTCTTTAAAAACCTAGTCGGTAATGAAATAACCAATTACAAACCGATTTCAAACGTTCCATTTACTTAAAAATATTAGAAGAGGTGGTGTTAGCTTAAATATGCACATTCTTACAGCAAAACAATATCTTCAAAGAATTTCAGTCAGGTTTCAGGCCCCATCATAGTATAGAAACTGCGCTAGTTAAAATCACGAATGACTTGTTTTTAGTTTTAGACCAAGGCTGCATCTCAATACTCGTCTTACTTGATCCTAATGCTGCATTTGACACTAAAGATCTTAATATTCTTATCACATAGGTATTCAGGGACAGGCATTAAAATGGTTTGGATCCTACCTGTCCTACTGACAACATTTTGTAGATCTAAATAGAGAACTGTCCGGTGTAATGCCAGTAAAATATGGGGTCCCACAAGGGTCAGATTTAGGACCTCTGCTGTTCTCCATAATTAGTACATGCTTCCTTTGGGTAACATCATTAGAAGATATGGTATAAGTTTCCATTGCTATGCTGATAATACCCAGTTATACTGTACATCTCATTGAAAACTGATGAAATATCCAAGTTGTCCAGATTAACTGAGTGTGTCCAAGATATAAAATTTTGAATGACAGATCATTTTCTCTTATTAAATTCAGACAAGAGAGAAATGTATTGGTCCAAAAACCAGTACACACATGCTCTCACACTTTATCATTTAGAAGGAGGTACTATCAGCACCGTCCTTGACAGTGAAAGACCTGGGCGTGATATTAGACAGCAACTTTTTATTATATTTCTAATATTACAAAAACAGGCTTTTTCCACCTTAGAAATATTGCCAAGCGTAGAAAAATTTTAACCATATCTGATGCAGAAAGGCTAGTTCATGCATTCATGACCTTCTGGACTATTGTAATGCATTACTAGGTGGTTGTCCTGCATCCTCAATAAACAAGCTACAGTGAGTCCAAAATGCAGCTGTCAGAGTTCTCACTAGATTAAATAAATATGATCATATAACCCCAATACTAT
Organism: Clarias gariepinus; assembly: GCF_024256425.1. NCBI lineage: Eukaryota > Metazoa > Chordata > Actinopteri > Siluriformes > Clariidae > Clarias > Clarias gariepinus. The sequence goes on along the minus strand of NC_071108.1, from coordinate 33,146,599 downwards.
CATCTCTGCACTGGCTACCTGTTCAGTTTAGAATTAATTACAAACTAGAACTATGTACAGTACATACAAGGCTCTAAATGGTTTAGATCCCATGTATCTAGCCAGTCTTCTGTCATGTTATGATCCGCAGCGCTCCTTAAGATTACAAAACTCTAGATTTCTGGTACAGCCAAGAATATCAAAGTCCACATAAGGGGGTAGAGCGTTCTCATATTTAGCTCCCAAGCGTTGGAATAGTCTTCCTAAAAATGGGACTCAGACACACTCTCCCAGTTTAAAAGCAGACTTAAGAAACATCTCTTTAGCCTGGCATACAGTACACATAATTCATCCCATAACCTCGTTCTCCAGTACATTTAAATCCACACTCTCACCTAGTGCTGCTAATATAATGAATGGCAACTACACTAATTCTTTTCCACCTGCTCTTTCCGTTTCTACCCATCCTGAGGTACATTGAGGTTGTGCCAGCCCCAGTAGACAGAGGCCAACACTGCAAGGATCCTGAGGCATCCAGAAAAGGATCACCCCCAGCTGGATTCTGCTTCATGATGGTTTGGAGCTACATGCGCTGCTCCCGAGCTCCCAGTGTTCCAGACCACCTCTGCACCTGTCTGACTCATCCTGGTACCATGCTGGTGCTGAACTGAACTAGACTCCATGGTAACTTAGACTAGAAAGAGAAATAGAAAGAGAAATATATTATTATGTAAATACTTGTTTATTCCTTACTTGTTCAAAATAAAATATTTATAACATACTCCGGGTATAACGCAGCTGCGATGGACTGGCACCCTGTCCAAGGTGTACCCCTGCCTCGTGCCCTAAGCCTCCTGGGATAGGCTCCAGGTGTGTATTTGGTATGTGAGTTAGTAAATAAAGTTCAAGGTTTAACTTATTAGATGAAAAAGTTGTCTCAAGTATAAAGATTTTTTATGACATAATATTAATATATATTATAATATTAATATATATTATAATATATTAATATATTAATATTATGAAGAAATATTAATATTATGGTATAGTATAGTACAGTACAATACAGTATGGATATTAATTGACACAGACGTTCGAAGTTTAACATAACATAACATACTTACATGCCATATCTTACTTTTATATTTTAATATATAGAAATTTCTATGTTTTACTTTGTAAATTGTGAATTGTAGATTTGTAAATTATTCCAAAATATTCACATTTTCAAATTTATACTTCTCTTAGTGTAATTTTCTTTGTTGCAGTTAAAAAAGTTTTTATTCTATTTTATTCTAACTTTTGTTCTTTGTTGTTCCTTACTTATTCATATTCTATTTATAATAGAATATTAATACTATTATTATTAATATTATCATTATTATTAATATTATTATTATTATTATTATTATTACTATAATGTTTATATTATCCATCTTAAGTATCATGATAGTCCAGGACATAATATTAATGACAGTATTAAGGCACTAAAAAAAATAATAAACTTTTATTTTATTAAACATATAAAAATAAAAAATAGATTTACATAAAAAATTATCACTAATTAGAGTTTATTATTATTATTATTATTATTATTATGTGTTATTCCAGTAAATATTAATAAGAGAACAAGAGAATTATTTTTTAAATATATTTATTTAATATCTTTGCTAAACGTAATTAACTAATTACTCTGCTAAAAGTTAAATGCATTTAAAAATTATTTTTAAATGCTGTATTCTTATCCACTTATAAATAACTATTTACATTTTAATTAGTTTTACTATCATTGTTTTTCAATAGTTATTAACAGCTTCATTTTAATGTGTGTTGTAGCTGATATACAGTACATGTAATATTGAGTAACATGTACAGTTTAACATCGGTTAAAGATAAACCTAGATTTTCTAGAAAAATCTCTTCATATCTATTCTTGGACTTGCAGGGTAAGTAATGTTTTACAAACTTTCAGGTGATTAACCGGACATTAAACACAGACAGTGGGTCAGTGGCTTTAAGACTTATCTAAGCTATATCATGTTAATTACAAGGCACATTATTGAACTAGTTATGTTTTGAAGTTCAAAGTCAACTTAGAAGAAAAGGGTTTTACACATTACATCACAGTGGACCTATTTTCTGCTATTTTCCTAACTGCTTAGGAAGCTGGGGTCAAACACAGGGTCAGCAGTGACACAGCACCCCTGCAGCAAAGAGGATTATGGGTCATGCTCAAGGGCCAGCTTTGCAGTGCTCAGGCTTGAACCCCAGGCCTCCTGGTCAGTAACCCAGTAAGCCCCAATCCTAACCTAATGTGTTCTGTTGGCAAAAGATCAAGAAAAGGCTCAAATTTATATACAGTGGGATTTACTTTAAAGTTGAGTCATTGGCTTCACAGTGATTGAAAACCAGTGACATACTGTAAGTGACACAAGGGGACACATGGGGTAACAGCTGCCACCCTTGAAATAAACCTTGCTGCCTAAAAAGGTTGTTTCAAACTATAAATGGTTTAAACAATCATTCAGAATATCTCTCCGCCGCCATAAAGCATTGTAAGGAAATATTGCTAATCCAGATCATGCATCAATTTTGCATGCTTATTTTATTATAACAATCATCACCACAATCATAATATCTCATTCATATCTTTTGGTGATATGGAATTAGGAATAAGGAATTGAGCAGACTGAGGTGGATGAGGCTTCACCCAGAATCAGGGTATTAAACTGCACCTCCATCTTCCACACAGCTTATCCTATACAGGGTCACAGAAAGCCTAGATCCTATAGTTAAATGCTTAGTAAATGCACAGTTCGAGGTCTGAAGACTCAACGGTAACACAAACCTGGGAGAGCTTCCATATAAGCAATTTTTTTTTTAATCGTCTTTTTTCTATGTTGTGTTGCAGGATCGTAGTTTTAAGGTTTTAATTTGCATGTCTTTGGACTGTGGGATGAAACCAGAGTACTCGAAGGAAACCCACCAAGCACGGGGAGAACATGCACACACAGACTCCGAGACGAGGATCGAACCCTTAACCCTCGTCCTAACCACTACTCCACCATGCCACCTCCACCGTGTTTCACCAGTAGATCTGAACTACAACAAATAAGGTTCATATATACAGTAATGCTATTTATTTATAGCATGTAAACAGATTAGAAGGAAAAAAACTGTTGCAAGTCCACTTGATGACTTCATTCAGAGCTGACATGTGATTTCCTTTATTGCCTTGTCTATGCGTGGTCAGCTAAAAAAAATTAACCGTGTGTGTGTGTGTGTGTGTGTGTGAACGTAAATTCCGTAATGGGAAAAGTGGAAGAGACACGTTTGGCCACTTCAGGTTGTGTGGTGACTTTAGTCATGAGCTTTTACGATCAAAGCGGAGATTCCAAATTTCTCAAACTCCGCCCACTTCCTCAAACTTTCCACAAACGCTGAGCTCGCGCCCGCACCCACCCGCGCACGCACGCGCACTCTCGAGGGACAGGTCGCGTAACCCCGCGGTCTCCGGGATCTGAGAGCTGGGGACGGGATCCTGCGACGCGATGCTGCACCGGATCGAAGCTCTGATCTTGCCGGTGATCGCGCTGAGCTGCGCGAGCGCTGCACGGCTTCCTCCTCGCGGAGAGGCGCTGAACGATCGGCCGGTGATCGGTGTGTATACTGTGTGTGTGTGTGTGTGTGTGTGTGTGTACACTGTTTATGTGTATTGACAGGCAGTACTGGTGCAAATATTAAACACGCATCACATTACTGTGCTTTATAATAATAATAATAATAACAATAATACCGACAATGCAACATTTTAAACCGAAAACCCTTTGATGTTTTTGTCTATTGATAAATGGCTCGGCGGCTTAGTGGTCGTGTTGCTCCTCCAGGGTCCGGGTTCGATTCCCGCCCCACAGTCCAAAGACATGCAGATTAGGCTGACTGCCATTCCCAAACTACCCGTAGTGTGTCTGTGTGTGAGTGTGTGTGTGTGTGTGTGCCCTGTGACAGATTGGCACCCTGTCCAGGGTGTCCCAGCCTCACAAAAATTAAAGAAATTAATAAAATTTAAAGTCTACGGGGATAGGTTCAGGCCCCCTGCGACCGATGAGTGAGTGAGTATAACACGATTCATCTAAAGATTAATTCATATCACTATATAGTCATTTACAGTATATGTCATGATTCATTAATACATTAATCCAAACCGCATACTTTAATATACTGTAGCTTCATCTAATCCATTTACTGATTTATCCACGGCAATTAATTTCTAGACGAATCTGTATGGCGTGCACTATTAAATCTATTAAATGATCTAGAGTGGCATGCTGGTTTAGTGGTTAGCGCTGTGGCCTCTCGCTTCCAAGTTTGAGGGTTCGATTCCTGCGTGTGTGGAGTATGTTCTCCCTGTGCATGGTGGGTTTCCTCCCACATCTCAAAGACATGAAGAGTAGTCGAATTGGCGTTCACAAATTTTCCATAGGGTGTGTACTGCGATGGATTGGCACCCTGTTCAGGGTTTCCCTTCCTCAAGCCTCCTGCAACCCGGTACAGGATGAGCAGTATGGAGAATGAATGAATGACATTTTTGTGAATGACATGAATTTATGTGGCATTATTTATTTATATTCATTTACTAATTTAAGATGTCCACATAAATGTAGATGTAAATTTTTCTTTCACAGGTATTTTAACTCAGGAGGTAACAGACCCTAATCTACAACAGTATGGAAGAACCTACATTCCCTCTTCCTATGTGAAGTACATCGAGTCAGGTGGAGCCCGGGTGATTCCTATTAGGTACGTCAGCACATGCTTCATCACCTGAACTTTAGAGCAGGAATCTCATGAGTCCAGCAGGTCATTGCTCATCTTGACGTACTGTATGTGATTATGTTTCGGATTAATAGGATTTACATGAAATCTTGCAGCATATACTGGATCGTGAAATTCAATTAAATTTTATTGTATAGTACAAAGCAGCTTTACAGCATCGAAATCAAATCAATGTAATCATCACCATTTCAGCAAACGTCTGTAAGTGTTGGATGTTTATTCTGTTTATACTGTACATTATTAAAGTCTTAAACACAAACCTTTTTTTTTTTTCATTCTAGACTGAATCAGACCAGAGAACAACATGAAAAAATCTTCAGGTCAATCAATGGGTACGGAATCACTTTATCCTACATTTCAGAGACTAAAGAAGAAAAGCGAGCATGCACTTCCTCAGCTTCACGACATCGACAATGTTAATTAGAAAGCACCCTCTTTCCAACGATGATTCACATGAGTGACTCATATGATTAGTGTCTGCATGACTCCCTCGAGTAATTTAAGTCTGATATTTAGTCTGGACACAGTTAGTGCAAACATGTCTTCCCTGCAGCAAGGAAAGTCCTGATAAAGCATGATTCACCAAGATTATACAACAGTTATTTCCGACCGAGCAATCTGGTTGGATGAGAGGCAATCCACGAGTGCTGATAATAGTCAGTAACAGCATCGGGGCGTTTAACTTTATGTATCACTCCACGCCAGAGTTGTTCTAATGATCAATAAATACATTAATTGTCAGTCGCAGCATGGGTTAAAGCAGGTCCGTTTGGTCCGTAGAACTAAAAAGCGGGAATACCCACATTCAAAACCAGTAACGGAAGCATCTCCAGCAAGAAAACCCATCTGATAACTATGTGATGTCATCTTAAACAACATGCTGTCTCCGTAGTAATTGCTTCTAAGTTATTCCGAATTTCCTCTCGGTCGTCCATAATGTTTTATTTACGTCTGCAAAGCGAGCTAGCGGCCAACGCATAAAGTCCCGGTTTGACTTGAACACCCCTGATAGCTTTGGAGAGTGTCCGATATCATTACACTACTTATTAAAGTAGTGAGCAAGTAGTAACCCAGATAAATAACACTCATAGACATCAAGCAGGAGTTGCATGATTGACATTGCATGATTCTGTTCCCTCCGTCCGATAGGCTTATTTTCATCGGAGGTGCGGTGGATCTGGAAACGTCCGACTTTGCCCACACTGCTGGAATTTACTTCAGACTCGCTCTTAAGGTAAAAAACATGCAAGCGCTTGGCTCATGTTGGTCAAATTATCTGACGCGGTGAAAAGAGATGGAATTTCCATGAGATACTTCCTCATGAAAGTTTTTAAAGCCATCTGATACGATTTCGCTCCAACGGTTCCCATTACCTATATGTCTATCAGCAGTGTATCGTGTGGCTCGTCAGCTGTTTAAAAAGAGAAATGACACGACTAGGTTCACTGTATTGCTTCCTATCATTGTACGTGATAGTTCTGAATCTGTTTCACTGTGTTTCAGGCCAATGATGAGGGTGATTACTTCCCTATCTGGGGAACATGTCTGGGGTTTCAGCTGCTCACGGTCCAGGTGGCGGGAAAGAACCTGCTAAGCAATACCATGGCGAACAACATCGCAATGCCCTTAAACCTCACCTCAGGTACGTTCAGCTCTACAGAGTGGCGCAGCATAGAAATCTGGCAAATGCAGAAGTTCAGACCTAAGGCTAGATGTGTGGGAGGGGCATACCACCTGTCAGTCACAGAGACAGCGTGCCGATCTTCGCTTGAAATCCTAATTCCAAGTTCAAACTCTTTAACAGAGGCCCAGTCCAGCCGCATGTTTGCGAGTTTTCCTCCAGAGCTGTTCAAGGCGCTGGCAGAGGAACCGCTCACTGGGAATTTCCACCACTACGGTGTGACGGAGCAGGTGCGTGACTCGACCAGCGTGACCGACAGGAGCATTTACATCCTTTCACATGTGTAGCGTTTTAATCCTAATTCAGTTTTTTTCAGGTCTTTATTGGAAATGAGAAACTGAGCAGCTTCTTTACCGTACTGTCCACCAACGAGGCGAAGAACGGCGCTGTCTTCGTCTCGACCATGGAAGGTATAGGGATCAAGTTTGCGTTCTTTTTAATGAATGACATCCACATTATCTCGTAATCTTAGAGGAATTAAGAAGACTTCTCCTGTTCTGATCGGTCCACAGGGAAGAAGTACCCGTTCTACGGCGTCCAGTGGCATCCAGAGGTGAACCGTTTCCAGTGGCATCCTCAGTACACTTTTCCTCATTCCAAAAACGCAGTCCACGTGTCCTCACTGCTGGCCCAGTTCCTGGTGAATGAAGGTAACGTCTCTCTACAATGACTTGCTGATGTATTCATAACTTTTCCACATTTTGTCATGTCACAACATCAAACGTCAGTGTATTTTATTGGGATTTCGTGTGAAAGACCAACACAAAGTGGCACATGAGGAAGTGTGGAGTGAAAGACATTTGGTTAGTTGGGGGGTATCAGAGTAAAGGGGGATGAATACAAATGCTCGGCACACTTTTCAGATTTTTATTTGTCAAAAAAAATGTGAAAAATATTTATCATTTTCCTTCCACTTCACCATTGTGTGCCACTTTGTGTTGGTGTGTCACATAAAATCCAAATAAATTAATGTTTGTGGTTGTACCGTCCTAAAATGTGAAAGTCTTATCTGGCTATATATCTGATGAAATGCTTTCTCTTTCTTTCTGTCTGCATGTTCTCTGTTTTTCTGTCTGTCTGCCTGTCTCTCCATCTGTCTATCTGCACGTCTGCCTGTCTGCCTGTCTGTCTGTTTGCCTGTCTCCATGTCTGGCTATTCGTCTGTATCAGTGTGCCGGTCTACAGATTTGTCCAAATGCTTTTTCTCTGCCTCTGTCTGTCTTTCTGACTGTTTTTTTTTTTTTTTTTTTTGGTCTGTCTGTCTGTCTGGCTCCCGGCTTTCTGTCTGTCCATCTGTCTGTCTATTGTTTACTTATAATAACTCACACATTCTAAATAATTAAATCTCATAAGACTGCCTGTCTGCTTGTCTGTTTGTATTGCTGCCTCAGCTTCACCCCAGCTCACCTCTGTCTCTCTTCTGTCTCTGCAGGAAGGAGAAGCTCTCACCACTTCAGCCAGCCAGAAGAAGAGAGTCAAGCTCTCATATACAACTTTACTCCTGTTTATGCAGCAAACTTCAGTGGATATGAACAAATCTACTTCTTCTAAATGAAAAGTTGGCATTTGTTCCTTATTTTCATGTTCTATGTGTTGCTGTTCTTTGATATCTATATATATATAATTTTTTTTTTTACTTTTTTGCTCTACCAGAAGAGGGCAGCATTTAGCCTGTATAGGGGAATCAACAAGTACCTCAGTAACACACCTACTGTATCTCAGCAGTTTTAAAGTGTGCAAGATACATTTTATTATAAACAATCTTTTAAAGATTTAACAAAATTTTAACAAAACTGTAAAAAAAAAAAAAAAGGTTTTAAAATAAGAGAAAACTCTGATTTCATTGTACAAACTCTGATTTCATTGTGAAAAAAACATTGCACTGAAAATGAGAATTCTGTAATGCTGTAATTAGAATTGTAATAATAAAATAAAATGTAATTAATTAAGACGCTATACAAAACGTAAGTGTCATTTAATCATTTTGTGGGTCCCAGCTCATTGCAGGGCGCACGCGCGCGCGCGCGCGCGCACACACACACACACTTATTACAGACAACTTGGAAATGCTAATAAGCCTAATCTGCATGTCTGTTTATTTTTGCCCCGGAGCTAGCTATAATATATACTTATTAAAAGTCTCATAACCGTGCTATCAGGAAGAGAGAGTGTGTGTGTTCTGTACATTATTCAGCTTTGTATTCAATCACTTACTCAGTATATGTTCTGCATGTGGGTCACTTTGTGTAATTGTAGCCTAGTTACTGTAATGCAATACAGTAAATAATGTAAAAAAAAATTAAATAATTCTATGCTGTTCATCAAGGGGAGAGTGAGAATGAGAATTAGACAAACACGAATTTCCAAACGTAAAGCTACAATCTGAACCAATAGCGTTTTACAGTGAAATATAGAGATAAATGTGTTAAATCAGCCAGCTGCAGAGGGGTCTCTCGTGATGTGTCATAAATAGAACTTAGGAAACGTAAAAAGCAAAAGATCGGAAAAAGCACAGATCACGAAGCGTTTATAACTACCTGATGCGGAAAATGCAAAAAGAAAAAAGCAGAAGAGAGAACGTGTCTGTGTCGAGGGAGGATTTATCATGCCTGACCCTGTGCTCTGGTCTTAACCTCCTATCAAGCTGGGATATGAAAAAGATATATATTAATGTGCTGTAATGTACAGAATCCATCCATCCATCCATCTAAAAATCTCTGAAGTCCCACGAGGGACTGTGGAGGCCGATCGTGACCATTGTATTTAAGTCAAATTTTACAACCGTGGTTGGACCTCCGGTCACCATTCACACACGCATTCACACACATTACAGGCAGTTTGGAAATGCCAATTAGTCTAACCTGCATGTCTTTTGACTGTTGGAGGAAACTGGAGTACCCAGAGGAAACCCACCAAGCATGGGGAGAACATGCAAACGCAGACCAGAGGCGGGAGTCGAACCCAGACCCTGGAGGTTCTTTCGGCGTCCTTTGCCAGCTAAGAGCTGTTTTAAACTATAAATGGTTTAAGCAATCACTTAGAGGATCTCTGAGTTACCATAAATCAGACCCTAAGGCGGGAATCAAATCCAGGACCTGGAGTCGACAGTGCTAACCACTACACCACCTATTGTACAGTATATGTGACAAAAAAAAAAAAAAAAAAAAACGGTTTTCATTCATTAAACTTTTATACCACTGTATCTTGGAGCTGTTACAGGGGCCTGGAGCCTGTCCACAGGGTCACAATCCATCCATGTCTGCAGGGCACACCACACACACACACACACACACACACACTAGAATGCCAATTAGCCTAATCTGCATGGAAAGAGGAAATTCACCAAGCACAGGGAGAACATGCACACACATACCTGAGGCGAGAATCGAACCCGGACCCTGGAGGTGCGAGGCCACAGTGCTTACCAATGAAAAGATTTTAAAAATGTATCTAGAATAAGAAGCCATTTTTCTTTTTAAATAAATGTTATATTTAAATATGTATTTGATGAATATACTTCAGTTGTTTAGAGGTATACAGTATGTTGTTTTTTAACTTGATGTTTATTAAACTGTTTAAAATCTGGATCATATTGTTACCCTTCATTAGTTCAGTGACCTGCACGTGCACTGGAATGTGTGACATGGCACGGCTGCACGACTCCTCCAGAGCAGCGACCGTTGTGCGTTTGCGCATGCGCGTCGGCTGTGACCCGCTCTCCGAGTCGACTCGCCTCGAAAGAGTCGGTCATCTCCAAACGATTCCTCGTTCATTCCTGCTGATCGCGCGGATGCCAGCGTGTTTTGATGGCGTTTGTTTTTTTCCTGATGGAGGTTTGAGACCAATACATGTCTACAGGATCAGAGATGTCAGGGATTCAGAGACAAGACAAAACTTAAATAAAAAGAAGAAGAAGAAGAAGAAGAAGAAAAGAAAAGCCGTGGGACTGGATCTGATGTGATCTGATGCGATGTGCAGTGATCTGGTGGGATCTGATGTGTCTTTGTGTGTGTTTTTATTTCTGTCTTTAAACGCGGATGCTGGGAGAGCAGAACTTTAAGCCGTTTGGACTTCTCGGGTTTGAAAATGAGCATGGATGCGATGGACATCTGGATACATCTGGAGCGATCAAAGGTGGATCAAAGAGAAAATCAAACGAGAAAGTCGACGCGCTCTGGAAACAATGTAACGCCAGGGACCAACTGATGCAATTGTTTCCGTGGTGTAACGGTAAGGTCTAATCAGCATCAGTCCTCCGTCCCTCGTCCCTCTGTCCCCATGTCTTTCCTCTCCTTTTGTCCGTATATATGTCCTTGTCTTTTTTACCGTTCATCAAGATCATGATTCGTGCTGCCAAGCTCGTGGAGTCTGGTCTGATCGAGACAGATGTTTGTGCAGTGGTGATGGTGATGGTGATGGTCATCAACCAACAAGCATGATCCGGTTAATCCAGGCCTGGTGGATAACTAGTCCCAATGATGATCTAATCCCTTTACCAAGATAAAGATCAACCCATACCTTAGATCTGTATATCATTCGGATCTGGTGGTTTAATCCATATCAGTTAATGGGGGAATCCTCCCAGTCGACATAGAAAACAGTTTGGAAACAGTAGTGGGAATGATTCCCTGGGATCTTGAAAAAAATGATCCAATTAGTTGTCACATGTACACTACCTTACAGCATGGTGAAATTAGTTTTTCACATATCCCAGATAGGAAGCTGTGGTCAGAGTGCAGGATCAGCCAGGGTACAGATACGGTTAGGGACCTCGCTCATGGGATCAACAGTGGTAACTTAGGTGGCATTTGGGCTCAAACCCCTGACCTTCTGATCAATAACCCAGTAACCTACAGCCGTAATCATTGGAGCCACCACTGTCCCCTTGAGGGAATAATTTTCTATTGGTACCCCTATATATTTATACTACAATTATAGCAGAAGGTGCTGTATGTATGTAGGCACTTGTATGGTGAATGCTCGACATACAGTAAACCGATGTCCATGATATAAAATGTTAATAATTGTTTTTGGATAATGTTCATTAAATGAGTCTCCAGTGTCAGGGCTTTGTAATACATTAAAAAAATATATTTCCATCCCAGGTGAGTCCTCAGGACCGAAGAGTTCATGCTCCTTCACTCAGAAGAAATCATTGTTATTAAAATTGCAAGCCAATGTTTGAAATAAAACATTTTGTTTTCATTTCTAACAGGCACAAATGAAAGGAAATAGACGTCAAACTGCAAAAAAAAAAAAATTACAAGGTGATAATCACTGACCTTGAGAGGGTCAACGCCTTAGACGTACTGTACTCATGATATACTGTATATCCTTTCTTTCTTCTTTTTCATATTTGTACTAGCTTACAGTTTACAGCCCAGGGTTTATTTGTATTTAACACAGCCCATGTTCTGAGTATTCACTGTGCTATGTATTTACCGCCTCACACGCAACTCACATTCTTGTGTTTTTGCACTTTTTATAGCCTCTCGCTCTGTTATGTGTTGCAACATCGTCCTGAAGAAGTGAAATTTTGTTCCATTATACAAGCTACGGTATTTACGGAGAAATTGCAATTAAAAACCTATTTGATTTGATTTCATAATTTATCCGGATCAGATCATACAGTGCAGATGGTGTTACAGGACTATATATACAGTATATACAGCATATTGAAAGTGGTTTTTGTAGCAGAAGCAAAACAAAAACAAGTAGATTTACACTGAGATAATGAGGCAATATCATACTAGAGGGAGTGCTGTTGTGCTGAATATCAGCATGGTTACTGTTGCTGTTTTTGAAATTTTGTTTTAATTGCTTTTTCGTTTTTCTTCCGACATTATGAACAATAATTTAAGAAGATTCACTTTTTATTTCCCTGATATCAGATTGTTACAGTCCAGTTCATAAGAGCAAATGATCTGCACAACGTGTCTTTTATATTTCACACATTCTTCACTCTATATTTATTGAAAGTACTAAGAAGACACTTTCCATTTCCTGAGCTTTAAATATTTCATGTCGCTCTCTCTTGAAGCACAAAAGTACGTTTTTCATTCTCAGCCCTGTTTTTGTACAACTAAGTGAACCAAGGAGCAGCATAGCAACACACTGACTCATTAGCTCATTATATCATCAGTACTTTCCAAATATCTCCATTATGACGTGCGCAGTGCCAACCCCAACTAAAAGGACTTCTGTAACAGATTTGACTTGAATAAGAAACAGACCTTTGTCTTTCCTGACAGACAGAGTGGGGTTTATATTATTTCGTTTGTCAGAGCCGTCAGCCGTAATCTCGATCTGAATGTTAGGAAGCCGTTATAGTGCAGAGAGTCTGCAATCATCGCCAGGATGCACCCAATTGCGTTTTTTTTGTTTTTAATTGCAGAGCACCATCACCATGTACAGATGTGAGAGCTGTTGTTAGAAAACGAGGGCTTTGTTCCCCCCTCGTGTTGTCCTGGCAACACGTCGGTGCCCTTGGTGATATAGGTCAATGATCACGACGGGCACAACGATCGCTGGCTCACAGCATGAGAGAAGCAGCGCTGCAGTCACCATGAGAAACTCCCTGACCGAGATCATTAATTCGGAAAAACTAAATCTAATCATTGGCAGGTTTCATGCAACAACAAAAAAACAGCTAAGGGGATTAGACATTACTAGAATTGAATTAAAAATAAACTCTTAACTTGGAAAAAAATCATAAATCAAGATCACTTAAACGCATGATGAAGTTGCAGTGTATTTTTTAAAAAAAATCTATGTTTCAATAGTAAAAGTAATTGCATTTCCATACACAATGTGATGAGAACATATAAATAAAGATCAAAGATTTGACTTTAGACTGATGGAAAAAGGTCATGTGACCTGATGAGTCCAGACTGATCCTATTCCAGAGTGATGGGCGTGTCAGGTGAAGAGGGGAAGGACATGAAGTGATGCACCCATCATGCATAGTGTCCACTGTACAAGCCTCTGGAGACAGTGTTATGATCTGGGGTTGATTAGTCGCTTAACGTTATGGCGCAATAAAACAAAGTCAGCTGACGACCTGAATGTACTGAATCACCAGGTTATCACATCTCTGGAGTAATTTTTTCTCTCCTGATGGCACGGCCGTAGTCTTTCAGTCAGTCCAGCTCTGTCACGTCCTCATCTGTACATTGTGCTCAAATCGATCAGGTTGCTTTAACTCTTATACTGAACCGCTAACTATCCGAGCCTTGGTCGTGTTTTGTCTTTTTCTTGTTTTTGTTTTAAAAACTGTAAGGAATCCCGAGTTTATGTGTGAACCCGATGTCCTTTATGCTCTGATACTGATTTTAAAAAAATAAAACGAGGAGTTCAAAAGACCCTTTTTTATAAGAGCCCATTTTTTATAAGAGAATAACCGAAATGAAGCGCTCGTAGATTTGATCTTGGAGTATTTGAGTCATTACGGAGCGCTAAAGGGCTACTCGAGGCCGTGCAGTCGAATGAGACGGAGCGAAAAAATAAAATGGGGAGAAAATGGATGTTCATTGAATTTGCTTTCAGCAGGAACACTTCAGCGTGGATGAATACACGGCAGATACAGTAAAAATGTCTTCTTCACAGATGTGACCGCGCTGGTAGTATTGTTGCAGCAGTTGTTAGTGTGAGTTGTGTTTGGAAATGTGAACTATTCCTTTTACCTGATGTGTAGAATTCCCAGGGACGGGGTTATTACTGAGGACTGGGGGGAGGGGGGAGAGGGGAGGGGGGTGTCATGCCCTCAAAAACCACATAAAGCTGAGTATTATGTAAAATTAGTCATAAAAATGAAATATTAAAACTAATAACGGCGATTAACCAATCAGAATTCAATACTGTAACGAGCTGCTCACAAGCTCACACCAGTTTGCGTCATTTCTCGCACTGTTCGCATTTTCGCAGCGGCCGAGAGAACAGTTCGCGCACAGCTTTTGACTTATTTCTAAAAAAAGAAGAGAACTGAAAGTATGATAGATGCGCACAAATCCTCTCAGCGGAGACTTGATGAAAACGAAGGATTCAGTTTAACTCGTGCGTTTTCGAAATGACTCACAGCTTTAATGATTATAAAGGACGAGTTCTTTACCCAATTTGTGTAATTTCATTCTCAATTTAAAAAAGGTTTTTAAATGCCATAATAGTAATTTGATGATTTGATGTGTGTGTGTATGTGTGTGTGTGAGAGAGAGAGAAAGAGAAAGAGTATTCTAAAATACAGAATTATTTAATTACTAATGCTTATGCAGATGTTTATTCCACTCTTATAATCCTCCCCAGATAAAAAGCCATGGAAAGAATCAAATGACAGATTTGACAATTGCATGTTTAAATGCACGTGTTTTGTTTTGATGGCTCTCAATTTAATTAAGATTATATTTAGTTAATAAAACTGTTCTTAAAATTATAAATAAATAAATAAATAAATAAACACTTGACCACACCATCCCCCTTGATTTTTTTTTTTTTTTTTTTTTTACAATTTGACCACTACGAATATCTGCCAAAGTTTCATTAAATTCTGTCCAGCCAGTTTTGCTGGACAGACCTACAGACATACAGACATACAGCCAGATCCACTTGTGAGGTGTGTATGAGGATACATTTGGAGGGTTTTTATTCTCTCTCTCTCTCTCTCTCTCTCTCTTTGTTTTGTTCTTGCGTAACACAAGCACTGAAAGGAAGTCTGGCCTGCTCTTCGTACACACCGTCAGAGACGTGTTGCAATTTCCTGTCATTTACTAGCAATCCCAAATCACTGTCCGAATGACTGTTGAGAGCAGATGGAGGATTTCTGTCTTATCGACTTTTGTATGGTTTTATGAGATAAGAGCAGAGTTTCCTAAAAGCGTCGCAACACAAAGGTCATGGCTTAATGGTTTGCTGGTGAAGCGGGCATCGCATCGAGCGCTCTCTCTCTCTCTCTCTCTCTCTCTCTCTCTTTACCGGTTAAATAATGACTTGTTTTACAATGTGTTTTTGGAAACTAGAACCAGGCTTATAAAAGTCTCATTACTCTCTCGGCTCCTTGTTTATCTCAGTATTGGCGTCTTTGAAAGATCTATGAGCGTTCCCAGTGTGCTGTGCATCCTGAACAACTTCACTATGAGGTCTTGTGTGTGTCACGGCAAGCGCTGATATGGTGAACGCTTCTGTTTCCATTATGGCAGAGGTCTCTAGTGTCAGTGTCTTTGGAAACGTCAGAGGTAAAACTGCAGCTTGTGAGAACATGAACGAACTTGTTGTTTCAGACATTATGCAATGTTAAATCATCACTGCTCCCTATTTAGGGTTCTCAAACAGATTGGAATTGACCTAAACCTTTCCTACTCCCTGGATAGGGTGTTTTTGAGGTTTGGGATTGATCCACATGATTTCTGCTCTATGTGTAGAGTTTTTCTGCAGTTTGGGATTCTTATTCCCTTTGGTAGGGTGCTTTTGCAATTTGGGATGAACCCAAATCTTTTATATTTCATATTTAGGGTGCATCAAAATTTTGGGAGTAATTTAAATTGTTCTTGCTCCCTGTATAGGGTGCATCTGTAAATTGGGATTTGACCCTAAACCCTTTTAACTCCCTGTGTACTTTTGTAGTTGGGGGTTGTCTAATCTTTTATACTATCACTGAAGAATGCGTCAGCAGTTTGGGATTGATCTCAATCTTTCTCAATCACTGTTTAGGGTGCTTCCGCATTCTGTGATTGCTCTTAATCGCTCATACTACTACAGGGTGCTTTTGTGGTTTGGGATTGATCCAAACTTTTCCTGGTCTCTGTGTAGGTAGATTTTGGCAGGTGGGTTGATGTCAACCTTTCCTATTCCATGTGTAAGATAAATCCCAAATACGTCATTTGGGATTGATCTCAATCTTTCTACTCCCTGTTTAGGGTGCTTCTGCAGTTTGTGATTGCTCCTAATCTTTCATACTACTGCTGAGGGGTGTTTCTGTGGTTTGGGATTGATCCACACCTTTACTATTCACTATGTAGGGCGCTTCTGTCTTCGTCAGGTGTTTCTGTGGTTTGGGATTGATCCACACCTTTACTATTCACTATGTAGGGCGCTTCTGTCTTTGTCAGGTGTTTCTGTGGTTTGGGATTGATCCAATCATTCTTACTGGTTTTGTAGGACGCACCTGCATTTGGGGATTGAGCAAAATCGTGACTTTTCTTTGGTTAGGGTGTGTCTGCAGTTTGAGATTCATCCAGATCCTTCTCCTCGCCCTGTTTAGGGTGCGTCTACAAGTTGTGATTGATCTAAATATTTACTTCTCAGAGAGTTGTGTGCTTCTGTGGTTGATCTAAATCTTACCTGCTCCATTTGTAGGGTGCTTCTGCGGTTTGGGATTGATCTATACCGTTCTTTCTCCATGTGTAGCAGTTTGGGTTCGATCTTCGCCGGCAAGACAAACGCCATGCCACCTGTCATGTTTCAGGACTTGCCTCTCAACATCTACATGGTGATCTTTGGGACAGGCATCTTCGTCTTTGTCCTCAGCCTCATATTCTGTTGCTACTTTATAAGGTAATCTACACACACACACACACACTCTCTCACATTTTCAAATTCTGAGCAGAGAAGACAATGATGTGAAAGCCAGCAGCGGCAGGAAGTGAGACAGTAGGGGACAGGAAGTTGCCACCGTCATGACACTAGACAGGAGATCATTTCCACCAGAGTGAGGACACATCCAGGGCAAATGTGAAGCTATTTTAATCTGCTATTATTTACAGGACCAACACACACACACACACACACATGTGCATTATATAACAGCACAATACTGCCTGGTTTCAGCGTTCTTTTTTCTTTTAACATACTGAAGGTCTACTGTATTATTACAAAAATAAGTCAGATACACAACACTTTAACAATTGTTTATTCAATAATTAAACGTCTGTCTTTTTTTTTTTTTTTGGCTTTAATAGTAAGCTGAGACACCAGGCACAAAGCGAGAGGTTTGGATATAAAGAGGTAAGAGAGCAGCCTGAGAGACAAATGTACAAATATCATCTAATATGAGGGACGTTCAAGTCAAACCGGGACTTGTTTACGGAAGACTTTAAGCACAGTACGGTGATGAGACTCTTAGCCACAGTAAAATATGAAACTGATCCTTGAAAATCGACGGATAACTTGTCACCAACTTGCGGAAGAGACACATCCGTCTGTGGGAACTGTACTCACAATAATTCACCAGCACCACTTGTACTCAGCTGGGAGTTATTGCCTCACCTCACTCCAAGCCATTTCCACATGTTTGGGCCATTAAAGGAGTTCCTGGGAGGCCAGCGTTTCAGATTATCATATCTTTTTACCTTGATGGTGTCCAAGCACTAGTGACACACTGGGATAAGTGCATTTGTGTTGCAAGGGATTATATAGAGAAATAAAGAAAGGTTTTAGACACGAAACTTTGTTCTGTTATTCTGCGCAATCAAAAGTCCTGATTTGACTTGAACGCCATTTGTAGATTGCATTCTATCATTATTGTCTATTTTTATTGCGGAAAGTTAACAGATAAAGCAGTGATCATGTTTTTTTATGTTCAGAAACACACACACACACACACACACACACACACACACACACACACACCTGTGACATCTCTATCATGTCCCCAGCAGTGTGTGGTGTTAAACAGTTACTTAGAATCAAATCCAGACGATGCTACAGACATCTGTGACCTGGAGTCCAAAAGATAAAAAAATCAGCACGGCTCCCTGGGTGGGCGGGGCATACGGAATCTCCCGTCAATCACAAAAACACTACCCCATTCGTTTGCTTAAATGTATTGCGTTTAATGTTATAATCTTGGTTATGGGTATTCTTAACTTCTCAAAATTTTTATTGGTAATGTTTAAATATTTATCTATTTTTATTTTCTGGAAACAGAACATTAAAATGGTATAAAAACATCAGGAAACCAATAAGCTTTTATGGTTTGTACTCATTTACAGGTTATCCTGAAAGGAGACCCGAAGAAGCTGAATCTCCATGGGGTAAAGACACACAGCTAGTATTATTATTCCGTGTTCTCACACAAGCACACTTCGCTTTTCACTTGTATTCGTATGTCTCTGTGTGCATTACTTTTGGTCCCCGTCTGTTTTATGTTTCCTCTCACTTCTTTCCATGCATCACTTTAGCTCTATTTCTGTCCCCTCGTCTCGGGACGTGTGTACTGCTCTGGATGTCTGTCTTTATGCTTTGTCTATGTGTGTATCTGCACTCCTGTTTGCGTGTACGGCTGTTTATTTCTAGCTCTGTGTCATGTCACTTTCACAGCAGACGTGTGCCGTGTGCCTGGAGGATTTCAAGGTGAAGGACGAACTAGGAGTCCTGCCGTGCCAACATGCCTTCCACAGGAGGTGAGGAAAACTTTTGGTTAACATCTGGCCTTTACCACTGACAAAAGCAATGTATTTACAATTAAAATGCTTGCCTCTGCCAGGAGGTTAGGCTTTGACATAAATCGAACTTGACTTTGCAAATGCAAAATCAAACTTTACATGCAAATCTAGAAACAAAGGGTTATTTAGCTCTGATGTTCAGTGATTTAAAGTTAAAAGATTCAAAGATATT